>NW_007733246.1:50066-52093 GCF_000696425.1 Galeopterus variegatus
TTCTTTTTCTGTCTTTCCTTCCTCTTTCTCCAACCTCTTTGCCTGTCTTTCTCACTCTTTCACATGCAGTAAATTCATATCCTTTCAGTGCATGCTCCTGAGTGACTGCCATACATTAGGCACCATTATATACGAGGAGACTTTAAAAAGTTCATGAAAAAATAGAATTGAAAGGTAATGTGAGTCTCTCCATGAACGTTTTGAAGAACTTCTTGAATTTTATGCAAGGTCTTCTCCACCTCATCTCACAGGGGGAAAAGTTCAAAAGTTCCCCCATTTTATAAAGGAGGAAACTGGGTTTCAGGAGTGTGGTGGTTTTCAAACATGTCCACACATGTTTTTGACTCCTATCGTGATAGGTGGGGGTCTATGTCACCTTGAATTGTTTTTATTTTTTATTTATTTATTTACTTTTTTGGTGGCTGGCCAGTCCAGGGATCTGAACCCTTTGATCTTGGTGTCATAACACTGCTCCAACAAACTTTTTTGCTTTGTTTTGTTTTTATATAATACATATATTTTTAAATGTCTTCTTGACTTGAACCACATTTTAAATTTCTGGGGAAAATAACACTTTAGCAAGGGCTTATTTATCAATTTATTTCTGGTGGCTGGTTGGTACCAGGGTCTGAACCCACTTAGCAAGGGTTTAAAGCAGACATAAAACTTTTTAAATCCGGTAGTATTCATCAGATGGGAGGAGCCTAGATTGGAGAGAGGAAGACTGGGAAGGAGGAGATAAGAATAAGAAAAGCGAGAGATAATTATACTTGAACTTCTATTGATCCCTGAATTGTGTCCTCCCCGAAATTCATATGTTGAAATCCTAATCCCCAGAACCTCTGAGTGTGACTGTATCCGGAGATAGTGTCTTGAAAGAGGTAATTAAATTAAAACGAGGTGATTAGAATGAGCCTTAATTCAATATGACTGTTGTCCTTATAAGAGGAGGCAATTTGCAGGCTGGTTAGCTCAGTTGTTTGGAGCATGCTGACAACACCAAGGTCCAGGGTTCAATCCCTGAACTGGTCAGATGCCAAAAAAAAAAAAAAAGAAGAGGAAATTTGAACACAGACATGCTCAGAGGGAAGACTACATGAAGATACAGGGAGAAGGCAGCCTTCTGCAAACCAATGAGAGAGGCTTCAGAAAAAAATCAACTTTGCTGATACCTTGATCTCAGACTTCTAGCTCCCCAAATTGTGAGAAGGTAGACTTCTGTTGTGGAAGCCACCCAGTCTGTGGTGCTTTGTTACAGCAGCCTTAGTAAATGAATACATCATTCTATGCTATGTCCTTTCTGACTGAGCCCCATGAAAGGCAGTAGTAGGAATCATCAGAAACTCACAGACTCACCTCAGGTTCTGAAGTTTGCAGTTGGGGTGCCTGAGTCCTTGACAGAGCAACTTCACCCCTCGGCTTCCCAGGGCATTGCGGTACAAAGCTAGCTCTATCAGATTAAGATTGGTGCATAGAGCTGCAGCAAGATGCTCACTGTAGGCGTCTGGCAGAATGTTCCTCTCAGGTCTGCATGAAGGAAAGCAAGGCCAGAATCTAGTTTTACTGGTTGCTTCACGATGATTATGTTTGGCATTTGTATGCTGCTTCATAATGAAGCATTTTACTATCTTTATTTTAATGTAGCTTCTGAATTACTTGCCCTGCGTTACTTGCCCAAGTCCACATAGCTAGTGAGTGATGCAAACCAGACTTGAATCCTTGGATCGGGGATGGAGCACAGGTTTCACTAACAGACACACTCTGATTAATTAGTAGATGCTGCTCAGAGCTCTATGTTAAAAGGATGGAGCGCATCTGGGCTCATCAGGAAAGAGCGTTAGAATCGATTAGTGATGTCTGCCACAGGCTCAGGAGGAGGAAACATAAGTAGGTGTGCCTGGCTGCTGCCCTCCCTTCCACACCCGTAATTATTCACTTTAATGTATATAGGAATCACCTGGGAAGCTTCTTTATTTTTATTTATTTATTTATTTTTTAAAAAGATGACTGGTAGGGCCGGCCCGTGG
>NW_007733246.1:53290-55074 GCF_000696425.1 Galeopterus variegatus
AAAAAAAAAAAATGCAGGCTCTGATTCAGTAGGTCTGGAGTGGGACCCAGGTTTCTGCATTTATAACAAATTCCCGGGTGATGCTGATGATGCTAGTCCAGAAGCCACACATTAGGTAGCACTGAGATAGAGGACATGCCCCCCACCTCCAGCCCAAGTGGGTGACCTTTGCATTATAGTATAAAGTCTATCAGCTACCATTTATCAATCTTTTAATTGGAATCCATTTTTTCCACCTATACTCCTCTCATTTAAGTCCAACCACAAACCCGAGATCTTGATAAGATGAAGAAGCAAAGACTTAGAAGATTTGATAACTTGCCCAAGTGGGATCTTGCCCCTAGATGTACCAAGACCAGGTTTCTAACTCACATCTCCTGACTTCAAACTCAGTGTTTTCGTTTTGATTTGTTTTCGTTATGCTTCTCTCCACTATACCA
The DNA here is from genome assembly GCF_000696425.1 of Galeopterus variegatus. NCBI lineage: Eukaryota > Metazoa > Chordata > Mammalia > Dermoptera > Cynocephalidae > Galeopterus > Galeopterus variegatus. The sequence continues at coordinate 53,731 of NW_007733246.1, forward strand.
CAGCTACATGGTATAGTCACACACTAAAACTGTAAACATGAATACAGTAAAGCTGTTTAAGAACAGAGGGAGCAGGGTTTCCCAGGATAAAATTAGCTATATTCCTATGAGAAAGAGATAAGCTTGGAACAGATACACCTGAGTTCAAATCCTCTTCTGTGAGCTTGAGCTCACAGTTATTTACCTTCTCTACTCCTGTTTCCTCATCTGTAAAACAAAGAGAGACTAACAAAAGCTAATGTCCTGGAGCACCTCCTCCCTGCCAGATTCCGTGTGAGCCACTTTGCTTATGTCATGTCATTTAATCTGTGCAATTTCCCATAACACAGCAACATTTTCATTGCTCAGATGAAGAAAATAATACTCAGAACAAAGCATCATTTTCATGGTCATACATTATACAAGAAAAGGGGCCAAGACTTATAATCTTCAGCTTGATTCCAAAGACTGAGGAAAATAAAACATTCTATTTTTTCAGTTCTGGTTACTTATCAGCTGTGGAAACTTCCGTGAGTTATCCTGCTACTCTGAACTTCAGTTTCCTTTGGTAAAAAATGAATAAAACTATGGAACTACCTCATAGCATTGATGTTGGGGTTAAAAAAATAAGTATTTAATAAAGAGTGCTTAATGAGCACAAGGCAATCTTTCAGTAAGTACCAGCTGCAATTATTACCTGGCATCTTTAATTCTAACCTGTTGGGAGGATTAATGATTAAACAAAGCAACATTTGCTCTCTGGAGTCTCTTCTAGATGAACATGGAATTGTTCCCAACTGTAGTCGACACACACATAAATGGCATCTGTTAGTGAGGAATCTGGTTACCTCAACTATGATTCCATGTGGGATGCAGAGTTATGAAGAATCAGGCAGAGTCTGATAACTGAAAATAAGCCCCAAATCAGAGTGGGATACTGACACATCCATGCTTTTACCTGTATCCTTAGGGTCTTTGCACTTGCTTTTCTCTTTTCCTAAAACCCCCTCCTTCCTACATTTTCAAATGGCTGGCTCCACCTCTTCCCTGAAGGCAGTAGCAGACATTCACTGGGCTGCCCGGGAGGGCCTGAGAATTAGTATCCCAAGTTCAGCAGGACAGTGGTTCCCCCTTGTTCACAGGAGATATGTTCACGACCCACTGTGGATTCCTGAAACTGCGGATAGTATCAACCCTACATATGCTGTTTTTTCCTATACATAAATACCTATGATAAAGTTAAATTTATACGTTAGGCACCGTAAAAGATTAACAAGAATGACTAATGATAAAATAGAGCAATTATAACAATATACCTTAATAAAAGTTATATGAACGTGGTCTCTCTTTCTTTCAAAATATCTC
>NW_007733246.1:55336-61439 GCF_000696425.1 Galeopterus variegatus
TATACATAAATACCTATGATAAAGTTAAATTTATACGTTAGGCACCGTAAAAGATTAACAACAATGACTAATGATAAAATAGAGCAATTATAACAATATACCTTAATAAAAGTTATATGAACGTGGTCTCTCTTTCTTTCAAAATATCTCGGTGTACTGTGTTCACCCTTCTTTTTGTGCCGATGTGAGATGATAAAATGCCATAGAGAGAGATGAATGACAGAGACACTGCCAGGTCGCGTTAGGCTGCTACTGACCTTCTGACATATGTCAAAAGGAAGATCCTCTGCTTCGGGTGATCCTGAATCATCGGGAGCCATGATGATGAAGTAAACTAAGAGTTACCTGAACTCAAGCACTGGGATACCTTGACAGTCCCCCTGATAACCAAGACGACTACTAAATGACTGATGCGCAGGTAGCATAAACAGCATGGACACACCAGACAGGACAAGGGGATGAATCACATCCTGGGCAGGATGGTGCAAGATTTCATCATGATGCTCAGAACAGTGTGCAATTTAAAACTTGTGAATTGTTCACGTTGATCGCGGGTAACTAAAAACTCAGAAAGCAACATCTCAGAAAAAGGGGACTGCTGTGTTTATTCAATAACTGATGTGGAGCAACCTTGTGCTCCACACAAGAAGGGGTAGCTATCAGCTTGACAAAACTTCTTTGTTGGCTGTTTTCCTTTCCTTGTGTTACTTCTCCACTTTCTTGCTCATGCTTCCTGAGACCATCTCTCAAATAAACACTCGAATCCTTGCTTCTGAGACTACTCCTTGGGAACCCAAACCCAAACAGTCTTAGCTCAAATCTCACCTCCTCAGCACCTCCACTTTGAATGTTGCCCGTCCCCCTCCAAGTCACTATGACATTACCTTGTTTGACTTTCCTCATAGTAGTTACTTCTATCTGAAACTCTCCAATCACTGACACTAATCTAAACACTGACATATTTGTTTGCTTGTTTGCCTATTCATTTCTTGATTATCTGTCTCCTTTCTCATTAACATGCTTGCTCTGGCATTGGTTAGCTTATTCACACTGTCTTCAGACTACAGAGGAGTGCCCGGTCCACATATATAAGGCCCTTAATAATATTTGTTGATTGAATAAACTCTCCTTGATGTAAACCCCAATTTAGTCCGAATGAGTATTGTTGAAGAGCAGGGTCTTCAACTGTGGCACTATTGACATTCTGGGGCCAAATCATTCTTTGTTGTGGGGGACTGTCCTGTGTATTATAGGATGTTTTGCAGCTTCCCTGGCTTCTATCCACTAGATGTCAGTAGCATCACCCTGTCACTCCCAGCTGTGACAACCAAAGATGTCTACAGATATTGCCACGTGGGAAGAGGGGGCAAAATCACCCCTCCTTGAGAACCACTAGTTAAAGAGCATGAACTTGGAGAGCCAGCCTCAGCAAGTACTTACGATTCCGCCCACAGCATCTGGGTTTCTGAAGTCCATCTCATTTCATCTTCTTCATCTGCACTGTAGGCTGCTCCATACAAGTGCAGCACCAGGACATTCCTGCAGTTCTTCACACAGAATGAGGAGACCATGTACTCCATGTTGGTGGTCACGTTGCTGACCACAATCACCTGGAAGTGGCTCAGGGCCTGTTGGATAAATTCCTCCTCCTGGATCTCATACAAACAGCTGAAGAACTCCAAGGAGCCCTTCTGCAGGGTGGAGCCCTCACTCTGTGCTTTGCTTTGAATCCACTCCAGCAGTTCCACCTTGATGTGAGGTGAGACCTTCCAGCAAAGACTCTTCTCCAGGTAGCTTCTCGTCTCCTCATTCAGGAGTCCAAACAGAAAGCGTACGGTGAGTGCCAAGAAGCTCCTTTCTGAAAACCCATATTCAGCCAACAGCCTAGCCACATTCTGGTCTGGGCCTGACCCACTGTCCCCACCACCCAGGACATAGTACATGGCTGCAAAGAATTCCTGGAAGCTCAAGTGGATGAAGCTATAGAACTTTTTGCAGTTAATGTCCTTTTGGAAGATGTTCATGTTGAGGAAGGCAGAGACATCTGCGCCGTCCAGTCCGTGTTTCCGGAGGTCTTGCTCCTCAAATAGGATTTTCTGATTCCATAGGCCATCTGCCGCCAGAGAGCACAGTCCTCTCTGGTTGGGCGGGGGCTGGAAGGATGGGGTCCCTGGCTTGGGTTGCATCAGACTCAGAAGGTAGAGCGTGTACACTGCTGTGGTGGTCCTGGAGGTCTGTCTTAAAAGGCCCCCACCCTCCAGTTGCTGCTGGAGGCAGGTGCAAACTATCCAGCACACCAGGGGGACAAAGCACATAGTAAAGAGGGACTCGTTATCCCTCACGAAGCTGAAGACTTGGCCCGCCTGCTCTGCGTTGTGGAAATACTTGTAGAAGTACTCCTTCCTTTCTGCCTCGGAGAAGCCCAGGATCTCGATGTGCCTGGGGTGCTCAAGCAAGCGCTGGAGCTTCTCCAAAGCCGTGGGCCGGGTCGTGATGAGCAAAGACAGTTCAGGAAGCAATTTCTTCCGAATCAGGCTGCTCAGGAGAAGCTCCGTGGGCCGTTTCTCCTCCCAGCAGAGGCACCAGGGACCCTGAGGATCGTGGAAAGATGGTTTGAGCTCATCAAAGCCGTCAATGATGAAAAGGAGGCGCTCGGGAACCCGGACGAGCTCCTGCAGGGGCGCGCTGGGCTCAGGCCAGCAGCTGGAGATGAGGTCTTGCGCGCTCCGCTCGGTGACGCTCTGGTTCATCTCCCTGCAGTTGATGTAGAAAAGATAATCAAACCTGCTTTGGAAGAGCCTCCCGTCGGCCCAGTCCAGCATCACCTTGTGGGCCAACATGGACTTCCCGATCCCCGCTGCTCCCTGCAAGACCACGGTGCGCGGCGGCTCAGGGCGCTCTTCATCTGGCTCGAAGAGGGTCTCTATCTGGATGGGGCTGGCTTGGTGTCCCACGGTTCTCGCATGTCCCCAGCTTGTGTCCAAAAGCTTCTGCTGGGCCCGCATGGGACTCGAGTGTTCTTTCACTAGGAGGGGCCGGGTGTACCTGTGGCTGAGGTTGACGCATTCCCCTAGGCGCGCGTTGCGGTCTTCCATTAGCCGGAATTTCCTGCGGACATAGTCCCTGTAGGTGTCCTGGGGATCTAAGGGAGAGGGATGAAGGATGCGTGGAAGGTTCATCAGTCACCTTTAATGAATTCATGAGTTAAAGCAAACCACGGTCTACCGCCTACTTGTTCTGCAATATTCTTGGAACAGTTTTCTAGGTAGCGCTTAAGAACAGTGGTGCTTCTCATGAAGATCTCTCCTTCTCATGGGAAGCTAAGGCATTAACGCTGAAGTGTTCTTATGTACAGCACTCTGTGCCCTCTACTCAAATGGTGGTCCATGGACCAGCGTCACTACCATGGAGCTGGTTAGAAATGCCAGATCTCGGGCCCCGCTCCTCACACACTAAATTAGAGCCTGCATTCCTAACAAGATTGTTGCATGATTTGTATGCACGTTAAAGTTTGAGAAGTGCTCCCAAGCTATCTATGCCCCTTTGAAAAAAAGGCAGATGCATATCTGCTCTGGTGGAGGATAATTTATCAGTTCTATAACTCCTTTGCTTAAGCTCTTTACAAAAGCCTGCTTGGTATAGATGCCTATGAATAATCTAGAACAATGGTTCTCAACAGGGGTGATTGTGTCCCCCAGGGGACATTTGGCAACTGTATGGGGGTATTTGTTACAAATGGGTGATTGCTACTGCCAGAGATGCTGCTCAACATCCCACAATGCCCAGGACAGTTCCCCATAAAAAAGAATGCTCTGACCCCCACATGCCAATAAGCCAATGTAGAGAAACCCTAGATCTAGACAAAAATGTATTCCTTTGTATTTGGATGTCACCAGACACTCATAATATCTGACCAAGAGAAGGTTAAAAAAAAGGGGGATTGAGTTTGATACCAGGATCTTCTCAAAACTAATGCATGTACTCTTTTATTTATTTATTTTTTTATAAGATGACCGGTAAGGGGATCTTAACCCTTGACTCGGTGTTGTCAGCACCACGCTCTCCCAAGTGAGCAAACCAGCCATCCCTATGTAGGATCCGAAACCGTGGCCTTGGTGTTATCAGCACCACACTCTGCCAAGCGAGCCACGGGCCGGCCTTCTCTTTTATTTTTAATTGTGATAAAATATATATAACATAACATTTACCATTTTAACCCCCCCCCCTTTTTTTTGCAACTAGCTAGTACAGGATTCCAAATCCGTAACCTTGGTGTTATCAGAACCACACTCTAACCAAGCAAGCTAATTGGCTAGCCCCATTTTAACCATTTTTAACTTCAGAACTCTGTGGTATTAAGTAAATTCTCAATGTTACACAACCATCAATTTTCAGAACTTTTTCATTGCCCTAAACAGGAACTCCATACCCATTAAACACTAACTCATAATTTCTCCCCTGTCCGAAGCCCCTGGCAAACACTGTTCTATTTTCTGTTTCTATGAATTGACTACTCTAGGTATCTATATAAGTGGAATTATACAATATTTGTCCTTTTGGTTTATTTCACTTAGCACATTCGTGCTGTACCATGTGTTAGAATTTCTTTCTTTCTTAAAGCTAAACAGTATTCCACTATATCTATAACCACATTTTGTTTATCCACTCATCTGTCAATGAATAAAGTTATTTTATTAGCTCCCTTAATGTCTATTACTAAGCATTATTAAAACTTCTAGGTTTATGGGCCGGCCCGGTGGCGCACTGGAGAGTGCGCCGCTTGGGAGTACGGTGGCTCTCCTGCCGAGGGTTTGGATCCCATGTGGAGACCAGTTCCTGCTCACTGGCTGAGCGCGGTGCGGGCGCAACACCAAGGGTTGCGATCCTGTTGCTGGTCCCTGGTACGGGCGCGACACCAAGGGTTGCAATCCCGTTACCGGTCAGTAAAAAAGACAAAAAGGAAGAAAAAACTTCTAGGTTTATAAAGTTCACCAATTGTACTTTTTTTCTGGTAATGATGATACTGTTTCCTGTAGAAAGTATTTTTGAATTAAACAAAGATAATTGTGACAGCAATGTTTAAATTTTGTAAAGGTCTTGTAGTCTTTTTTTCTTTTTTTTTAGATAAAGGATTTTTATTTTGAGACATAAGTAATACTAGGAAAATAGAAAAGTTTTAAATAATGATGAGAACAAAAACAAAGAGTTACCATGTATTGACCATGTGCCATGCACAAGGGAAACAGAGTGAATTTCCTGAACTCACTCTTAATCTATCTTAGTAGAACTTAGAAGCAAATGTGATTCCATGTTGCACTAGCTATAAATCAGAAAATTAACATGGAGCAGTCTCTTTCAAACCAGAGCTTTTTAACCTGATGTCCGTGATCTTCAGGGGGGATTTGAGCATCCCCAAAATGTTATTCCATTGAGGTGTCTTTGCATTTTTCTAGAAAGAGAGTTCATTCCTTTCATTAGATAGTCAAAGAGATCTGTGATTTCTTTCCAAACTAAGAACTAAAGATGAAGGAATGAAATTATGTATAGCCACCAAAATTCTGCTGAATATTTAATGACAATGGAGAGTGTCATGAAATAAAATTCATTTTTAAAAAATGATTTAATTGACACATTGTAACTGTACATATTTGTGGGGTACTATCTGTTGTTTTGGTCCATATATGTGTTGTATAATGATCGGGTCAGGGTAGTTACTGTATCTATTATCTCATGCATTTATCATTTCTTTGTGGTGAAACATTCAAAAGCCTCTTTTCTAGCTATTATGTCATTTACAAAACTTAACTGTTAACCATAGTCACCCTACTGTGCAACACAAGAACCCATTTCTCTTATCTAATTGTAATTTTGTACCCATTGGCCAATCTCTCCATTTTCCTCCCTTCCCCAGTCTGGTAACCACTGTTCTACTCCCTGCCTCTATAATATCAACTTTTTTTTTTTTAGTGAAATAAAATTGATTTTTTTTTTTTCGTTTTTGTCTTTTTTCGTGACCGGCAACGGATCGCAACCCTCGGTGTTGCTCCCACACCTCGCTCAGACAGTGAGCAGGAACCGGTCTGTATGTGGGATCCGAACCCTC
>NW_007733246.1:62184-63039 GCF_000696425.1 Galeopterus variegatus
AAAAAAAAAAAATGCATTTAATATACCTAATCTATTGAACATCAGATAGTCTGGCCCACCTTAAAAATGCTCAGAATACATGTTAGCCTACAGTTGGGCAAAACCAACTCAAAGCTTATTTTACAATAAGGTGTTGGACATCTTATGTAATTTATTGATACTGTACTGAAAGTGAAACACAGAATGGTTGCATGGTGTAGTAGATTGAATTACGTCTCACCAAAACTCATTGAAGCTTGAATTGGATCCCTCACATTTTATGTATTAGAAACTTAGCCCCCACTGTGACTGTTAAGAGGGTGGGAGATCCTACTATGGTAATTGAAAGGTGGAGCCTTGAGGAGGTGTTTGGATTGTAGGAACCATGCAGTCGTGAATGGATTAAAAATGGTGGTCAGGGGTGTTTTTCTGAGGGCTTTAAAAGAAGAGGAGAGTCTGTCTTGCTCTCTCTCTGCTCTTTCCGCTTCCACCATCTTGCAATATGAGACTGCTGGGTCACTGTTGCCACCATCAGATGGACTTTGGACTTCCCAGCCTCAGAAAACTGTAAGCAATAAATTTCATTTTCTTTATAAATCACCCAGTTCAGTGTACTTTGGTATAAGCAACAAAAATGGACTAATACATATGGGTACTAGAAGTACAGCTTCTACTGAATGCATATCGCTTTTGCACCATCATAAAGTCAGAAAATCACAGGGCTGGCCCGTGGCTCATTTGGGAGAGTGTGGTGTTGATAACACCAAGGCCATGGGTTCAGATCCCTATATATGGATGGCCAGTTAGCTCACTTGGAAGAGTGTGGTGCTGACAACACCAAGTCAAGGGTTAAGATCCCCTTACCGGTCATCTTTT
>NW_007733246.1:63922-67177 GCF_000696425.1 Galeopterus variegatus
CCTTCCCGGTCTTCTTTTTTTTTTTTTAAAGATGACCGGTAAGGGGATCTTAACCCTTGACTTGGTGTTGTCAGCACCACGCTCAGCCAGTGAGCAAACCGGCCATCCCTATGTGGGATCCGAACCCGGGGCCTTGGTGTTATCAGCACCGCACTCTACCGAGTGAGCCACGGGCTGGCCCTACCAGTCATCTTAAAAAAGAAAAATCATTAAGTCAAATCAGTTGTAAGTTGCCAACTGTCTGTATATGATTTGTTGTTTATCTGAAATTCAAATATGTCTACATGTCCTGTATTTTAATTTGCTAAATCTGCTAACCCTAGGACTGCTTCCTATCACAAAGTTCTCTTATAATACTTTATACAATGTAAATGCTATGTAAATAGTTACACTGTATTGTTTAGGGAATAATGACAAGGAAAAAGAGAAGTCCACGCATGTTCAGGACAGATGCAATTTTTTTCCCCAATATTTTTGATCTGTGGTTGTTGGTTGAATCCATGGATGTGGAACCCAAGAGTACAGAAGTCTGGCTCTACATCATGTTTCCATACTCCTCAGGGAAGGAGGCAGGAAGAGGTACATTTTATAGATGGGGAAACTGAGACCCGGACCTCGGGACAGTGACTTATCTAAGAACACATAATGAAACTAATGGCAGGGTAGACATTAGGATCCATGGGATTGGAGTACAGATTCAGTGCATTTTATGCTATCCTTGAGAGAGTGGCTGGAAATATTTGTGTTATTGTTGACAGTGTTGCTGTGTACCCAAAAGTCCATACCCTGTTTCTTCCCTGCCAGCAATCCTGATTCTGTTCAGGTGATGGGTGTTGATTCATGATTCCAGTCAATGTTACCTCTTCACAAGTCCCGGGGGATGAATTATGGTTTTGTTAAACCAGTCATAAGCAATCTCCTTCCCCTCTACCAGTGTCTGGTATGTGAACGAGCAATGTGCCCCGGTCCCGAGTTATACAGGTACAATCATTAAGGGCTAGAAAGCTGACTAGAAGGATTTCATTCCTGGATAAAATGACAGAGACTCTTGAGTCTCTTGAGGAAGAAAGCCTTTTTGCTTCCCTTTCTGTTCTTGCTTGTGATTCACTTATGGGAGATGGTTTGGTAGTCATCTTTCAACCATGAGGTAACAAGTCTCAGGACAAAATGCTAACTTATGGAGGTTGATTTAACAGAAACATAGGAAGAAGTTGGGACTTTGAAAGTATTATTAATCAACCAAATGAATTCTGCAACCACCCACCCTAAGACTTCTTGTTATATGCAAACATTAAATAAATAACCATTTTGCTTGACCTACCCTCATTTGGTTAGTCCGTTACATGTAGTTTAATACATTCTAATGGGTATGTGCCTTCTGGCTCACCTTTTCTTGGAGTGCCAGGAGAGACTTCCAGAAGGGATGCTGACTGGCTGCTAAGCGAGGACGGACCACTAGCTGGAGTATCTGGAAGAGAGATTTTGGGAGATCAGCTAGCACATATCTGGCTAGCACTCAATATTAGCTACTATTAGATCAAAACGCCTACATAACTCTCAACCCATCACACCCCAGAATGTTCGGTAGTCACCTCACATGCAATATATTGAAAACTAAATTCACCACTTGTTCCTCATCACCCGCTCTCCTTCCTGGGTCCCCATCATAATGCTTGGTACCTCCGTCCATCCAACTAGTCCCCTCAGCCAGGAAGTTCTGAGTCAACTTGGATTATTCCCTCTCCTTTAGCTCTCGGCCATATTCCATCCACTGTTCATCCATCCAACAAATATACATACACTGTGCACCAATGCTACCCAGGCATTTTTCTAGGCACTGAATACATAGCAATAAAGAAGACTTGAGGTCCTTACTCCATGGACCTTATATTCTAATGCCGTGGGGAGCTCATCACATAAAAAATAAACACCCAATAAAATTTCAGATAATGTTGGAAGTTGTGTCTAAAAACAATATTAAATGACAGACAGTGTCTGGAAGTAGTATTTTGTTCTGAGTGGCTAGAAAAGGCTTTTCTTTTCTTTCTTTCTTTCTATTTTTTTTTTTTTTTTTTTTGGCGGCTGGACAATATGGGGATCCAAATCCCTGACAAAAAGGCTTTTCTATAGATGTATTGTAAGACCTACAATTTTAGGTGCTTCTTGACACCTTTGAGTTTCAAGGGGCCTCAATTTTTTTTTTTTTTTTTTTTTTTTTTTTTTTTTTTTTTTTTTTTTGGCGGCTGGACAATATGGGGATCCAAATCCCTGACAAAAAGGCTTTTCTATAGATGTATTGTAAGACCTACAATTTTAGGTGCTTCTTGACACCTTTGAGTTTCAAGGGGCCTCAAAGGCTTAAGTGTGAATTTCTGTCTTCTAATCAGATATGATCTCCCAGCCTGGCTAGTTCTCCTATCAGCTGGACCAAAGACAAGTTTCACCTCCCTGCAGGCTCACAAAATTATTCACACAAACTAATCACATTCTCTTGCAGGAACCAGGAAGCACCCCACCTCCTTGTTACTACAAAGCCTGCCTCCCATAGCCTCTGTCGTTCACTTTGTGTCCATGTGCAACCCTTGTGTGATCCTTCATGGTGTATAGAAACTCCTCCCCCAGGTTGTGAGTATATGTGACTAAGAAATTTGTCAGTCTCATCTGTACAGTATTGGGCGTCATTTGTTTGGTCATCTCATACTTAGGACAAGAGATCTCTCCTTCACCAGTGGGGTGAATAGGAGGTGATCAGCACAGTGGATGACACATTTCATCTGAGACCTAAATGGCAAAGGGCCAGGTATGTGAGCAGATGCATTCTAAGCAGAGAAAACAGCGAGTGCAAAGGTCCTGGGGAAGAAACAATCTTGACATAATGGAAGAAATAAAGCTGGAGTGGAGTGAACTTCAGGGTTCAGTGTTAGGGGTTGAGTTTTGAGAGACAGGCACAGCTAGATTATGTAAGACATGTCAAAGAGTTTGTGTTACATTCTATTCATAGTAGGAAGCCATTGGAGGATTTGTAACTAGGGAGAGAAATGATTTAATTAATAATTTTAAAGATTACTCTGCTTACCTGGTGAAGATACAGAAAAAAAACATGGAGTTAAGTTTTTGCCATGTTTGAGATGACTCTGAGACATACAAGCAAATGAGTAGGCAGATAGAAAGACACATCTTTTTTTTTTTTTTTTTTTTTTTTTTTTAAAAAGATGACCGGTAAGGGGATCTTAACTCTTGACTTGCTGTTGTCAG
>NW_007733246.1:68115-71076 GCF_000696425.1 Galeopterus variegatus
GACACATCTTTTTTTTTTTTTTTTTTTTTTTTTTTTTTAAAGATGACCGGTAAGGGGATCTTAACTCTTGACTTGCTGTTGTCAGCACCATGCTCACCCAGTGAGCAAACTGGCCATCCCTATATAGGATCCGAACCCGCGGCCTTGGTGTTATCAGCACCACACTCTCCCGAGTGAGCCACTGGCCGGCCCCAGAAAGACACATCTTGAGTTCAAGGTCAGAAATGTACATGCAGGTGTCATTAGCCTAGAGATTGCAATTAAACCCTCAATTATCAGGAAACCTCACCTAGAAAGAGGATATATAAATAGGGAAAAGAAGATGGTTTATACTCTACATCGATCAACAATCCTGTTAATTATACTTTACCTCCTCTTAAGTTAAACCCTTCTTCTCCCTCCTCACACCTTGGTTCAGGACCTCACATCTTAATTCCTTCATTCATTCATTGTTCATTCATTCAGCAATCATTGGTCAAGCTTTTCTACTCATTGTAAATTTCATGATAAATAGACAGAGATAACACAATGAAACCTTGCTTGTTATGAAGAGCCCCACAGAATTGTTAGAGAGAAAGACAAGTAAACAGACAACAATTAAAATGCAGGATACTATATTGTATGATTTCTTTTATATGAAGTTCTAGAACAAGCAAATCTAATCTAGGGTGGAAGAAACTCTGATTGCCTGGTGGGAGAATTGGCTGCGAAGACACATAAAGGGACTTTTTGGCATGATGGTAATGTTTTATATATTGATGGGGGTTTGGGAAACACAGGTGTATGTATTTTTCAAAATTCAGAAAATGTATAGTTTAAGATTTATTCATTTAACAGCATGTAAATTTTATTTCAAAAGAAAGAAAATCTAAGCAAACATTGAACTCTAGGTAATGATTTGCACGCTGAACTATTCAGGTGGAAGAATAAAGATATTTGCAATGTAATTTCTAAACAATTTTATTTGCCATTTTAAACATTTTAAGTGTACAGTTCAGTGGCATTAAGTTCATTCATAGTGTCATACCATAATCACCACTATGCACTTCCAGAACTTTTTCATTATCCCAAACAGAAACTCTATACCCATTAAACAATAATTTCCTTTTCTCCCCTCTGCCAGGCTCCTGATAAACACGATTTTACTTTCTGTCTCTATGAATTTGTCTATTCTAGGTACCTCAGATATGTGGAATCATACAATATTTGTGCTTTTGTGTCTGGCTTATTTCACTTAGCATAAAATTTTCAAGGTTTCTCCATACAATGAACTTTCAAAAGCATCAAAAATAATGAGATTGATTGGTGAATACAGGGATGAATAGATGGATAAGCTTGTGATAAACCAAGTGGAGTAAAGTAAAATATTCATGGTGGAATCTAGGTGGTTAAAAAAAAAAAAAAAAAAGAATCTAGGTGGTGGAGCACTGGGTGTTCAGTGTAAAATTCTTTCAACTTTGCTCTTGTGAGGGAGGTAGGCCCAGATGCTGTGAAAGAGCAGGTGAGGAGCACCCAGCCCAGACCTAGATCTTCTGTAAGGATATGATCTTAGAACCAACATGCAATGATGGAGTTCGAGTCTGTCAGACACACAAGAAAGAGAAAGGGTCTATTTTCTTCCTGGATTGTCATGCAGCCTCCTCACTGGCCTGCCTGCCTCTATCTCACCCTCTCCAGAGGTTTTCTTCTTATACAGGGATGTGACTAATAGATCAGCAACACAACCAGCACCATTTTAGACAAGCCCAAGTACAAAATGGCACCATCCACCTCCTCCCTTCCCCTCCCCCGTTCTTTTTACAAGAAGCCTCATGGTTTCAGAGAAAATGCTGCATGTGCAGAACTCTCCATCCCCATGACCTAACTCAATCCCCACCCCGGAATCACATCACCCAGATCTTGGTGCCAACATACCAATATAAGCTCTACCACCCCCACACCTGGTGCTGTCCACCATTTTCAGGGCAGCCCAGGGCTGTCCTCTATTTTGAGCACAGCCCAGCAGATTTCTCTCTTTAATAAAGCTTGAACAGTACCCGGCATCTTGGCTCACTTTCTTTCAGTGACCATGTTATTTACAGGCTCACTTGAGACCTTGTGATGGTTTCCCATAGACAAGAGAAGATAACTAATTGAATGAGCCTGTCTTTGTCTATTTCTCTGCCCCATCTCTTGTCCCTCCCTGAAGAACAATCCAAAGGTCCAGCTCCTAAGGAGAACTCAGAATCTGCTAAACATTCCTCATGCTTTCTCATGCCTCTGCGCCTTTGCTTACACTGTTTCTTCTACTTGGGATTCCCTTCCTCATTCCTATCAGAGTGCTAGTGATTCCTCCGGGATGAAGCCCATGGTTATATCCTGCTTGAAGCAACCCTCAATGGATCATTGGCACAGAGTTGCTCCTGGACCTTCACGTCCTCCAGCACCTCCCTCTGTCAAGGATCTTATCACAGCAGATTGTACTCTCAGTTCATGGCATACCTTCTCCTGACTGGAAAGTCTACAAGAACAAGAGCCTAGCATTACCCACAATAGTCTTATCCCACCAGAAGCCTCAGATGACATGATGAAAAAAACCAGCTAAATAAATGGATGTGGTGGGCCTCTGAGTCTGTAAATGGATCCTTGCATCTGTTACTTGATGTGTCTATGACAGAGATTCCTTTCATCTGCATGTTGATGGAGGTCTGTACTAGTTTAAATAGTGTATTAGTTCATTTTTGTTGCTTATAACAAAATATCTGGAATTGGGTATGTATTAGTCCATTTTGTGTTGTTATAACAGAATTACCTGAAACTGGGTAATATATAAAGAACGGAGGTTTATTTGGCTTAAAATTCTGGGACAGCTGCATCTGGTACAGGCCTCAGGCTGCTTCTACTCATGGTGGAAGGTGGCAGGCAGCCGGTGGGTACAAGCAGATCACATGGCAAGAGGAAGCAAGAGAGAGAGAGAGAGAG
>NW_007733246.1:72356-73628 GCF_000696425.1 Galeopterus variegatus
GTTTTCATTGTTTTAAGCTGCCATGTTTGTGGTTCTGGGAAACTAATGCAGGGTGTATAAACCAATGTGTCTGTGAATCATGTATACACATTGGGTTATATCTAGTTTGTGTGTTTGTCAATCAATGGGCTCACATCCATTTCTTTTTTTTTTTTAAAAAAGACGACCGGTAAGGGGATCTTAACCCTTGACTTGGTGTTGTCAGCACCACGCTCAGCCAGTGAGCTAACCGGCCATCCCTATATGGGATCCGAACCCGTGGCCTTGGTGTTATCAGCACCGCACTCTCCCGAGTGAGCCATGGGCCGGCCCTCACATCCATTTCTTTATTCCACAAATAGTTACTGAGTACTTACTATGCGCCAAACACTATTCTAGGTACTGGGTCTACAGCAGCAGCTCACATTCTAGTAGGTCTGTGGACTGTGCGGCCACATCACTGACTTACCTGAGGGTTTACACGCCCTTGTGCCTATCCCTGCTGTGTGGATTTAGGCAAGTTCTTGCAGCTCCCTGAGCTCTAATGAGATGAAAGAAATAACTCACTGCTTAGAAATACTTTTCCAAAACTATCCTTAGGGAGGATCATAGTCCTCCTCCCTTTCTCTGTGCCTGCCTCACACCCTAGACTATAAAGATCTGAGTCAAGAATCACCTCCCCAAAGGAGAGAGGTAAGGTCTGTCTCATCTGCATGTCTCTAGAATTGCTCAGCACACAAGTACAATACAAAAAATTTAACTAAAAATGATAATCACTGAGGAAGAATAGGAAATGGCAAGTTGTTCAATGGGTATAGAGTTGCAGTTTTGCAAGGTGAAGAGTTCTGGAGATTGGGTGTAGAACAGCGTGAATGTAGTTAACATTGCTGAACTGCACACTTAAAATGGTTAAGATGGTAAATTTTATGTTATGTGTACTTTACCTCAGTTGTTTTTTTTTAAAGGTAATCATTGAATGTTACAGCTGAAAAAGACCTCAGAGATGTTCTACCTCCGTGTTTCCCAAAACATGCCATGAGAACCACCCACATCAAATGCAGATTCCTGGTGCCGCAGACCTGCAGAATCAGAACCTCTCATGTGGGGTCTTGGATTCCACATTTCCAACAAGGTGCCCAGGTAATTCTTATTCACATTAATGTGTGAGAACTGCTGATGCAGTCCGAAACCCCTTGTTTTGCAGACGAGGAGACAGAAGCTCAGAGAAATACAAAGAATTTTTAGCATCACACAGCTACAAAAGAGCAAAGGTACACATCTGGTCTCCTTCAG
>NW_007733246.1:74486-76167 GCF_000696425.1 Galeopterus variegatus
TGTTGGGCCATGTTGCGGCGCAATCAAATCATAAGGCGCCTGCCTAAGTATGGTTCCTGTTCCCTAAAATAGATCAAGCGGTGGCCATCTTGCTGGCGTAAGGCCTCCGCCGCCGTTTCACGAGCGCTTTAATGCACGTAGCTAGAAGTCCTTCTTTTCCGGGGCCCAGTGACTAAGCAGTTTTTGCCCGCCCTGTCATCACCCCTCTTCATAACTTGTGGCTTCCCCTGATTGGATAACCATCTCCTCCCGCCTCTCCTCTCTGTTTCCGCTTTCTTCCTCTATATAAACTCCAACACCTTTCTAATAAACGGAGTTCCGGCTTTGACCACTCTCCTGGCCCGGCGGTGTTCTTTCTCGGTCCCTGGGAAGGAAGGTCCTGGGGAGGAAGGGCCGTGCCAGCGACACTCATCATCCCGCTCAGCCCTACAAGGGACCTCCGGCTGGTTCGGGGTCTCTTCCCGCCCAGTTTTGTCGGCCTCTGGCTCAGGGAGGCCCGACAGGTGCGGGCGACACCAAGCCAAGGGTTGCAATCCCCTTACCAGTCACGAGAAAGACAAAAAAAAAAAAAAAGTACACAGTCAGGAGAAGGATCCTGCTATGGTTTGAATATCCCCCCAAGTACATGTTGGAGCTTAATCCTCAATATTGTATTTGAAAGGTGAGGCATTTAAGAGGCAATTGGATCATGATGGTTATACACTTATGAATGGATTAACCCATTTATGGGTTTTTGGGATAACGGATGAATGGGTTATTATGGGAGTGGCACTAGTGGCTTTATAAGGAGAGGAAGAAGCACATTAGCACACTCTTGCTCAGCCTTGCCATGTGATACCCTGTTCTAGTACAGGACTCTATAGACAGTCCCCACCAAGAAGAAGACCCTCACCAGATGGGCCTTCTCAACTTTGGACTTCCCAGCCTCCAAAAGTGTAAGAAATACATTTAATTTTCTTATAAATTACCCAACTTCAGATATTCTGTTATAAATGACAGGAAATGGATTAATACAGATGCTCAACGAAGGTTATCAGTTCTTAATGCTGAGAGAGATTTAGGCAGAAGAAGGAGAAGAGAATGACTTTATTCTTTATTCTATACTTGTACATTATTTCAATTTCTTACAATAACTATGTAAAACTTGTATAATTAAATATACTTACAGTTGCTCCTCTAATTATGATAGAGTTTTGTCCAGATAAACACATTGTAAGTTGAAAATATTGTAATTCAAAAGTACATTTAGTAGCCTAACCTACCAAACATCATAGCTTAGCCTAGTTTACCTTAAGTGTGCTCAGAACACTTACATAAGCCCGCAGTTGGGTAAATGTTAGCACCACTGTGATTATTTCATTAGGTGGAAGATGTGTGAAAAGAAACCTAAGAGTGCTAAGGTAGCAGAAGGGAGGTCCTAGCCAGCCAGGTGGTTGGAGGTGAGAACACAAGGAGGGAGGAAGGGGAGTAAAGAATTCACAGAGAAGGTTGCATCTTCAAGGTTCTGATGGATAAATAAGAATTTGCTAGGCAAGGAAGATAGAGGGAGGGTGTTCCAGGCAGAAGACAGCATTTGACCAAGCCCAAAGGGAGGAAATTAGAATCCCAGGTCCTCCAGGCTCAGGGATTGTCATGGAACAGAAGGGAATTGATGGATTCCAGCCTCCACTCTCCCACCACC
>NW_007733246.1:76433-79295 GCF_000696425.1 Galeopterus variegatus
AGCCAGGTGGTTGGAGGTGAGAACACAAGGAGGGAGGAAGGGGAGTAAAGAATTCACAGAGGGGCCAGCCCGGTGGTGCACTCGGTAGAGTGCGGCACTTGGGAGTGCAGCAGCGCTCCCGCCGAGGGTTCAGATCCCATATAGAGACTGGTCTGCTCACTGGTTGAGCGCGGTGCGGGCGCGACACCGAGGGTTGCGATCCCGTTACCAGTCACGAAAAAAGACAAAAAGGAAAAAAAAAAAAGAATTCACAGAGAAGGTTGCACCTTCAAGGTTCTGATAGATAAATAAGAATTTTTTAGGCAAAGAAGATAGAAGGAGGGTGTTCCAGGCAGAAGACAGCATTTGACCAAGACCAAAGGGAGGAAATTAGAATCCCAGGTCTTCCAGATTCAGGGATTGTCATGGAACAGAAGGGAATTGATGGATTCCAGCCTCCACTCTCCCACCACCTCCTTACCCCTCTCCAGGTCCTCTCTCTGTCCTCTTTGCCACAGGTCCTTCCTGTTGATCCTCTCAAAGATGCTCAGAGTCAGCAGCCAGGCCTCTCCTGTTCCGCAATGGGCCACCAGCAGCTGGGCCATTTCTAGGGGACCAGCCTTTTCCATACGTCCCCAGGGGATCCTGTCTTCCCCCAGCTCTGCCGCCATTCTTAGGTATAACTTGAACTTCTTTAGTTCCACAGCCTCAAGTTCTTCCAAGTAGGTGGACAGGCGGCAGAGGCCATTGCTGGCTGTGGTTCGTAGCATTGGGGCACTGTGAGTCCCGAAGGAGCAGAGAGGAGAAAGAGACTAGGCCCTTTCTATATACAGGACAAGTGGCAATTCCAACATGCCCACCATTGGATCACGTGCAGGCAGAAAGAAGGAGAGGCTGCTACCAGCGGTGGTGGGAAGGAGACAAAGGAGAGATCTTTTGCCAAAATAGTGCTTTCTCACTCTTCGGTTCCCTCCTGCCCTCAGTCACCAATGGGTGTCCACTGTGAAGAAAAGGAAGTTGGGGGAAGTTAGGAAATCTCAGGAGCCATTTGACTCATGAGAAAGTCTTTCACTTCTGCTCTCTCTTCCTGGATCCCTTGACAAAAAAGTCACCTTTTAGATCCTTCCTCCTATTTTCCTTGTTTCGCTAGCGTCTGCGATAGATTGTATTATCAAAACAGTTACTGTACCTTTTCCAGGGAGAAGCATTAAAAAAACCTTGCATGGATCTCTTATTTTCTCTTTTCTCTAGGTTGTAAGAGTGCCATATCCCAGGGTCTGCAAAGATGTTCACATCCTAATCCCCAGAACCTGTTAAATGTGACTCTACCTAGAAAAAGGGGCTTGTCAGTTGTCATTAAATGAAAGCTCTTGAGATGGGGAGGTTATCCTCGATTATCTGGGTGGGCCAATGTAGTCACGCAAGAGTCTTATGAGAGGGAAGCAGGAGGTTTTTTGTAAGAGAGGGAGATGTGATGGTGGAAGCAGAGGTTGGAGTGATATAATTGCTGGCTGGAGCCACGATTCAGGGAATGACGGAAGCTTCTAGAATCTGGAAAAGTCAAGGAAATTAATTCTTGCCTACAGTCTCCAAAAGTAACATAGCCTGCTGACACAGGCCCAGAGATCCTGTGGTACTGTTGTCTCTCGACCAGACTTCTCACATTCATATGAAAATCATGAGATCCTTGATGTAGGGGATGGAAATTCATGGAATGTTGTGAAGGTTTGTTTGAGTTGATTAGGGTGATAAAACAGAGTTGGCGTGAAGCAGAAGGCAAAGAGAATCATGAACTTGTTTTTCCATCAGAATTCCCCAAAACAATTGGATACCATAGGTAGTAAAGAGTCCGTGAATGTTTTTGCTCAAGGCAGCAACAAGAAGAAGGCATTTTTTACTTTTGGGAGATGATTGAATTTCTACTGTCTTTCCAGGGACAGTGGTGCAACGTGGAGGTTGTCTGGGCTTTACATGTTTCTCCCACTCCCTACCTCATGCCTTGCCACTCTACTAGCTGTGTGAACCTGGACAAGCAACCTCACCTTCACTCTAAACCTCTAAAGGCCTGGCACAGGAGTGAAGAAACAGGACACCGGATATGCACAGCTTATGAAGATGGAAGTTTCAGCGGTGAGGCATTTGTCTCTGACCCTCAAGTGGGATGTATTTTAATTTTTCTACTTTTTTTTCAACTACTGTTACCAGTGGAAGCCTGCCTATTCAAATGCCATTGCTACTGAAAGCAGGGATGGGGCAGATACACTTCAGGGAAAATATTGAGAAAGGATAGAGATTTTGAGGGCCTATCACGTTTTCTGAACTCAGAATACGGCTGATTCAGAACATTTAAAGAATAGCACTGTAGGGGTTATTTAAGGAATGGAATTGGGGTTGGTGACCATTTCTAGGTAAATTGCAAAATCATGTCCCTAATGTTTCTCAAACTTTAATGTGCATATGAGTCACTGGGGATCTTATTAAAATAAATATTTTGATATGGTGGGTCTGGGTGGGATCTGAGACTCTGTGTTTCTTTTGGGGGGCTGGGGGGCAGCTGGCCAGTAAGGGCATCTGAACCCTTAACCTTGCTGTAGATGATGCATTTCTAAGGAGCTCCCAGTTGGTGCTGATGCCGCTGGTTCAAGTTCACATTTGTAAGGAGCCAGACTTTGCTAAAGGGCAAATCTCTGGAAAATACCTTCAGAAGGTCTTAGTGTAGATCAAATGTGAATAAATGAAAAAAAGGCATTTGTATAAATTTTAAAAATGTTGAATCACTGGGTTTCCCAAAGCCATGGAGTTGAGCGAGTTAGATGCAAAAAATGCCCCAGCTGCTGTCTAGGTGACATTCACTGATTTTTTTTTTTTTTTTTTTTTTAAAGA
>NW_007733246.1:79962-80910 GCF_000696425.1 Galeopterus variegatus
TTGGTGTTATCAGCACCGCACTCTCCCGAGTGAGCCACGGGCCGGCCCCTAACTGATTTTTTTTATTACGCATCCACTGTATGCTGCTGTTCGAGGTGCTGGAGACCATGAAAGATGAACAACACCTCTGTCTTTATAGGATTTACTATCTACCAGAGATGACAGAGCACAAATAAATAAGCACAAAAACAAGATAAATTCAGATCATGAAAAATACTATGGAGGAAAAAGTAAGGGGTTGAAGAATTGAGGAAGATTTCCAGAGGACATGGAAAGTGAGTCTTAAAGTATGAGAGTGTTTTGACAGAGGAGGGAAACTGTCTTTGCAAGTCAAGGCAGTGGATTGACCTGGCAGGAGGGTGGGAAATCGCTGGGTGGTCAGAGGGGTCTAGAGTACATAGGAAGAGCAGGAAAACATCAGGAGATGAAGTAGGAGAGATATCAAAAAATTGATCAGAAACACCTTGAATGAAGCTTGCACTTTATTCTGAGCAAGCTGGGGAACCAAGGAATGGGTTTATTTTTTTTAAATGAGGGAGAATACACAGGACATAAAATTCACCATTTTAACTATTTCACAGTGTACGATTCAGTGACACTAAATACACTGACCATGTTGTACAACCCTCACCACTATCCATCTCTAATTTCCATCACCCCAAGTGGAAACCCCATACCCACTAAGCAATCCCTCCCCATTTTCTCCTGCTCCAGTCCCTGGCAACCACCGACCTATGGATTTACCTATTCTGAATATTTCATATAAATGGCATCACAAAATAAGTGCAACATCGTGTCTGGCTTCTTCCAGTTTTATTCACATTGTAGCAGGCATCAGTGCTTTATTATTGAATTTATTACTGAATAATATTTTACTGTATGTTGTGGACTGGTTTTGAGCAGGGGAGGGATGGAGTCAGCTCTGGGTTAAGAAAGATCCTCTGAGGC
>NW_007733246.1:82653-84457 GCF_000696425.1 Galeopterus variegatus
TAAAATTTTTTATTAGCATATTCATTGTTTCAAGTCATACTTATTCTTTATGCCCCTTATTCCCTTCCCCTCTCCCTCCCCCCTCTAATAACCATAGATTCGTTCTCTCCATCTGATAGACTAACTGCTCCTCTCTTGGTTTGCTGCCAGTTGATCTGCCCAGTGCTGAGACAGGTGTGATCAAGTCCTCCCCATCACTGTAAGTCAGATGCTTTTTCTATTACTCTGTAGAGTGCTTTGTGAAGAGAGAGGACCTTGTATTAGTCCATTTTTATTGCTTATAACAAAATACCTGCAACTGGGTGATTTATAAAGAACAGAGGTTTATTGGGCTTAGAACTCTGGGACAGCTGCATCTGGCAGGGCCTGAGCCTGCTCCTACTCATGGCAGAAAGTGAGTACAGTGGGTACAAGCAGATCACATGGCCAGAGGAAGCAAAAGAGAGGAAGCAAGAGAGAGAGAGAGGAGGTGCCAGGGTCCTAGGAACAACCAGCTCTCGCGGGAACTAATAGAGCAAGAACTCACTCACTACTCCCCCTTCCCCCAAGGAGAGCATTAATCCATTCATGAGGGATCCGCCCCCACGACTCAATCAGGTTCCAACTCTGCCACATTGGAGATCAAATTTCCACATGAGTTTTGGAGGAGACAACACATCCAAACTCCATCAGAACTTTTCTTTCTTCCTTTTTTTTTTTTTTGTTTCCACTGATACCTCTCCTTGTGTCAATGCAGTTGAGAGTCTGGCATGCCATCTGCACAGTGGCTGTGGCTGCTGCTATACAGACTAGCCGCTTTTGTGGCAGCCATGGCAATTGTGGTGGCTATGGTGGGCTACCCACATGGAAATGGTATTTTTGGTGTGCTCTTTACCTGGTTGTGGCTGGGTTTGGCTTCCCCTGGCTCCATGCCTCATTCTAAGATGTTGTTGTGGAGCAGTTGGGAGGAAGAAGGAGAAGGGAAGGGGGAGGGGAAATAGGGTAGGAAGAGGGGGAAGGAGGGGGGAGAGATTGAGGCTTGCGGCCCCCCTCATTCCAGTAAGGGAGACCAGGGAGCTTCCGGCATCAGCTGGGTCATTGCTGGGCTAGTTGCAGACGTTGGGGGGTTGTGGCTGAGGCCCCTGGCCCTTCCCTCTCCCTGGCTTGGGAGCCCAGGGGGCTTTGGGTCCTTCTAGGTGTTATAGGTGTTCTTTGGTGGGGTTAGACCTTTACTAGTTAATATCAAACTTTGTCTCTGATCTGTGGGTATTTTGTTTTTTCTTTCCATTCTGTGTTAGATTATTCACTGTTCCCACAGTTTAAACTCTGCACTGGAACTAATTTGTTGTCCTTTGCTTACTTCTAAAATAGAGGAACTTCCTGTGGGGACCAGCACTTGAACTCTGTGGTTGAGCTAAACTGCTGCTTTGCTGCTGATTCCCTAGGGAAAGCTTTTTGTGCAGCTCAAGTTTTAATGGTTGACCTTGTACATACTTCCAGCTCTCGTGAGGTCTGGTGCACCTGGGTTGTGTGGAAACTCTGGTCTGGGCCTGAGTCTTTTCATCAAACTGCAGCCCCTGCAGTTCTATACTCCTGACCAGTCTCCACTGAGTGACTGGACCCTGCACTGATTGGGGGGCAGATCAGCTGTCCATGCTGTGCTCCAGTGGTCCCCCAGTGGTCCTGTCTCCCCCACTGCCTGCACTCCAAACACTTAGTATAGGATGGGCTGTGTGTCCGTCCCTTGCAGTGACTCACCAGCCTCTGAGTGACTCCTTTTTTCAGTTGTCTGTGGCTTCTCACTCCTATGTGGGTCCACAGGAAC
>NW_007733246.1:86010-87529 GCF_000696425.1 Galeopterus variegatus
AAAGTCCACTGTTCTCAGGAATGTTTTGCGTGGGTGGATTTCCCTTGAGGAATTCAAAGAAGTGCTGATTTTCAGTTTTGGCAACACAGAGAAAGCACATGTGGATTCGGAATCTTAGTAGGTAAAGAAGTTCTGAGAACAGGTATTTATAATTCCTGAGAAATTTGTAGAAATCTTGATAGGGGGCAATATAATTGGCAGAGATTCAAGAGAATTTTCTTAGCTCTTCAGTCTCAAGGAAGCTCCTGACTAAAAACAAGATTGAGAAAATTACGTGAGATTACCCACCATGCAGGTAGGACTACATTAACTGTGACAAAAATAATTTATTTCATGACTGATTTGATTGACTCCCAAAGAAACTTTGATGACTTCTGCAACTAAGTTTACAGCATTCATGTATCAATTCAGTTCTGGTTTGAGTAAATAAGTTTTATTTCCTCTTTTTTTTTTTTCTTTTTTGGATGACTGGCCGGTAAGGGGATCTGAACTCTTGACCTTGGTGTTAGTAGCACCGCACTCTAAACACTGAGCTAACAGGCCAGACTGGTTTTATTTCTCTCC
The DNA here is from genome assembly GCF_000696425.1 of Galeopterus variegatus. Taxonomy (NCBI): domain Eukaryota; kingdom Metazoa; phylum Chordata; class Mammalia; order Dermoptera; family Cynocephalidae; genus Galeopterus; species Galeopterus variegatus. The sequence goes on from NW_007733246.1 coordinate 86,575, forward strand.
CAAACAAATCTGAAGCTGTTCAGCTGTTCCACAATGCTCTCAGAGGCCCAGGCTCTGCCCATTGTCTGGTTCTCAGGTTAGATGTGAGGATTGAATGAACTAACGCAATAGATCCTCAATAATTGGCAGGTGTTATTTTTTGCTGTGACTGATTCCTAGTGGGAGCCAACGGACAGTGGGTGCTGGCTGGCTGTAGGCTCAGATGTGATGCAGACTTACCATTATCAGTATGAGATGACAGCAGGGTGGTGCCTGTTTTACTAGTGTGTTCCCCATACCTGGCACATAAAAGATGCTCAATCAATGTTTGAATAAATGAGTTAAAGAGATGAGTGGGTGAATGAATGAATGAGTGTAGGAATTCATGCATGAGATACTTTATTATACTATCTTACTGAATCTTCACTAAAAATCTTAAGGAGAGAACTGTCATGTACTCATTGTGCACGTGAGAAAATGGATTCATGGAAATCACTTTCTCACATGTACAAAAGTCAACTCAAAATGAATTCAAGACTTAAATGTAAGACCCGACACTATAAAACTACTAGAAGAAAAAAAAAAAAAAACTACCAGAAGAAAACATAGGGTAAACACTTTATGATACTGGCTTGGCAAGGATTTTTTTGGATAAGACCTCAAAAGCGCAGGCAACAAAGCGAAAATAGACAAATCGAATCACATCAAACTACAAATGTTCTGCAGAGCAAAGGAAACAATCAACAGAGTGAAAAGACAACCTACAGACTAGGAGGAAATATTTGCAAACTATACATCAGACAAGGAATTAATATCCAGAATATATAAGAAACTCAAACAATTCAATCATGCAAAAAAATAATTTGATTAAAAAATGGGCAAAAGACCTCAATAGACATTTCTCAAAAGAAGACATACAGGGGCCGGCCCAGTGGCGCACTGGATAAGTGCACCGCTTGGGAAGCGCGGCGGCGCT
>NW_007733246.1:88034-92049 GCF_000696425.1 Galeopterus variegatus
GAGGGTTGCGATCCGTTGCCAGACACGGAAAAAGACAAAAGACAAAAAAAAAAAAAGAAGACATACAAATGGCCAACATGTATATGAAAAATGCTTAACATTACTAATTATGAAGGAAATGCAAATCAATACACAATGAGATATCACCTCACTCCTGTTAGAATGGCTATCATCAAAAAGACAGGGCTGCGTGGAAGTCACTCCATGAGGCAGTGGTGACAGTGGCAGTGAGAGCATAAACAAGAAGTTTGATGCTTTGAAAGATGATGACAGGGGGGACCATGATCAGAATGAAGAAAATAACACATGGAAAGATGGTGAGAAGTAAAAACCGGAAAGAGACGAGTCAGAACAGCAACAAGGGGAAGGCTGCTGTCCCTGGACCAGCAGAGCACCCCCCTGCAGTACAACTACACTTTCTGGTGTTCCAGGAGAATTCCTGGCCATCCCACCAGCTCGCAGAGCACCCCCCTGCAGTACAACTACACTTTCTGGTGTTCCAGGAGAATTCCTGGCCATCCCACCAGCTCGCAGAGCTATGAACAGAATATCGAACAGATGGGCGCCTTTGCCTCTGCAGAGCAGTTCTGGAGGCTTTATAGCCGTATGGTATATCCCGAGGGCCTGACAGACTACAGTAACTTCCATCTCTTCAAAGAAGGAATTAAACCCATGTGAGAGGATGATGCAAATAAAAATAGTGGCAGGTGGATTATTCAGCTGCGGAAGGACTTGGCCTCCTGGTGCCAGGAGAACCTCATCCTGGCCATGTTGGGGGAACAGTTCGTGGTTGGAGAGGAGATCTGTGGTCTCTGTCTGCTTTCAGGAGGACATTATTTCAATATGGAATAAGACTGCCAGTGACTAAGCAACCACAGCCCAAATCTAGGATATATTTTGGCAAGCTCTTAACCTACCTCCCAACAGCATTATGGAATACAAAACTCACATCCACAGCATCAAAATGCCAGGCAGGCTGGGCCCCCAAGGGCTCCTTTTTCAAAACCTCTGGAAGCCACGGTTGAATGTGCCATGACCCTCTCCCCCTCTAGATAGCACCATCGTTCAAGCTGGCGTCACTGGAGTCTCTTGTTCTATTGGCATGCTACCTGGAACATCCTTCTGTCTGGACAGGAGCAATTGGAAGGGCATTTTATGTTTAAGACCAGCCTGACACACATCAGCTACAACAACAGCTGAGATCACTTAATAAATGGTGCTAAACTTAAAAAAAAAGACAAGTGTTGGGGAGGATGTGGGGAAAAGGAAACTCTTCTGTACTGTTGGTGGAATGTAAATTAGTACAGCCATTATGGGAAACAGTGTGAACGCTTCTCAAAAATTACAGTAGAGGCCGGCCTGTGGCTCACTCGGGAGAGTGCGGTGCTGATAACACCAAGGCCACGGGTTCGGATCCCATATAGGGATGGCCGGTTCGCTCACTGGCTGAGCGTGGTGCTGACAACACCAAGCCAAGGGTTGAGATCCCCTTACCGGTCATCTTTAAAAAAAAAAAAAAAAAAAATTACAGTAGGACTCTCTGTGATCCAGCAATCCCAGTATTGGGTTTATCTCCAAAGAAAATGAAATCGGTATGTCAAAGAGGTATGTGCACTCCCATGTTTATGACAGTACTGTTCACAACAGCAAAAAAAAAAAAAAAAAAAAAAAAAAAAAGAAAAAACNAGATAAATAAAGAAAATGTGGTATATATACACAATGGAATGCTATTTAGCCATAAAAAAAAGAATAAAACCGATCATTTGTGACAACCTGGATGAACCTGGAGAATATTGTGTTAAGTGAAGTAAGACAAATGCAGAAAGACAAATACCATATTATCTCACTCATATTTGGAACCTAAAAAGGTTGGTCTCATAGAAGTAGAGAGTAGAACAGTGCTTATCAGAGACTGGAGGGGACGGCGGGAGGATGAGGAGGAGTTGGTCAACAGGTAAAAAGTTACCATTAGATAGGAGGAGTACGTTCTGGTCTCCTATTGTGCGGTAGGGTGGCTATAGTTTTTTTTTTAAAAGATGACCGGTAAGGGGATCTCACCCCTTGACTTGGTGTTGTCAGCCCCATGCTCAGCCAGTGAGCAAACCGGACATCCCTATATGGGATCCGAACCCGTGGCCTTGGTGTTATCAGCACCGCACTCTCCCGAGTGAGCCACAGGCCGGCCCCAGGGTGGCTATAGTTAATAATGTATATTTCAAAGTAGTTAGTAGAGAGAATTTTGAATGTTCTCACCACAAAATGTTTGAGATGAGGGATATGCTAAGTACTCTGATTTGATGATCACATAATGTACACGGTATTGAAAGATCATCTTGTACCCCATAAATATGTATAATTGTTATGTCAATTTAAAAAAATGAAGTCATTTGCTCGATGTCACATGACAAATATAGTAAGAGGCGGATACAAGTNTTATCAGCACCGCACTCTCCCGAGTGAGCCACAGGCCGGCCCCAGGGTGGCTATAGTTAATAATGTATATTTCAAAGTAGTTAGTAGAGAGAATTTTGAATGTTCTCACCACAAAATGTTTGAGATGAGGGATATGCTAAGTACTCTGATTTGATGATCACACAATGTACACGGTATTGAAAGATCATCTTGTACCCCATAAATATGTACAATTGTTATGTCAATTAAAAAAAATGAAGTCATTTGCTCGATGTCACATGACAAATATAGTAAGAGGCGGATACAAGTCTAAACCGCTCCAAAGCTATTAGTCACGTCCTTGCTTTTCAGCTAGGGGTGAAAATGATTGTAATCAGGAAAATTAGAACAAATTATAAAGAGATGAAATATTTTATACTTGTATGTATAAATTATAACTCTAATTTATTAATGTGTAAACATTATAACTATGATTTATAAATACATACATGTAATTTGTATCTGAGGTTGGTTTCTTCTTTTTTTTTTTTTAAAGATGACCGGTAAGGGGATCTTAACCCTTGACTTGGTGTTGTCAGCACCACGCTCACCCAGTGAGCGAACCGGCCATCCCTATATGGGATCCAAACCCGTGGCCTTGGTGTTATCAGCACCACACTCTCCCGAGTGAGCCACGGGGCCGGCCCTGAGATTGGTTTCCTTTTCCCCACATCCTCCCCAACACTTGTTTTTTTTTTTAAGTTTAGCACCATTTATTAAGTGATCTCAGCTGTTGTTGTAGCTGATGTGTGTCAGGCTGGTCTTAAACATAAAATGCCCTTCCAATTGCTCCTGTCCAGACAGAAGGATGTTCCAGGTAGCATGCCAACAGAACAAGAGACTCCAGTGACGCCAGCTTGAACGATGGTGCTATCTAGAGGGGGAGAGGGTCATGGCACATTCAACCGTGGCTTCCAGAGGTTTTGAAAAAGGAGCCCTTGGGGGCCCAGCCTGCCTGGCATTTTGATGCTGTGGATGTGAGTTTTGTATTCCATAATGCTGTTGGGAGGTAGGTTAAGAGCTTGCCAAAATATATCCTAGATTTGGGCTGTGGTTGCTTAGTCACTGGCAGTCTTATTCCATATTGAAATAATGTCCTCCTGAAAGCAGACAGAGACCACAGATCTCCTCTCCAACCACGAACTGTTCCCCCAACATGGCCAGGATGAGGTTCTCCTGGCACCAGGAGGCCAAGTCCTTCCGCAGCTGAATAATCCCCCTGCCACTATTTTTATTTGCATCATCCTCTCACATGGGTTTAATTCCTTCTTTGAAGAGATGGAAGTTACTGTAGTCTGTCAGGCCCTCGGGATATACCATACGGCTATAAAGCCTCCAGAACTGCTCTGCAGAGGCAAAGGCGCCCATCTGTTCGATATTCTGTTCATAGCTCTGCGAGCTGGTGGGATGGCCAGGAATTCTCCTGGAACACCAGAAAGTGTAGTTGTACTGCAGGGGGGTGCTCTGCTGGTCCAGGGACAGCAGCCTTCCCCTTGTTGCTGTTCTGACTCGTCTCTTTCCGGTTTTTACTTCTCACCATCTTTCCATGTGTTATTTTCTTCAT
>NW_007733246.1:92059-102244 GCF_000696425.1 Galeopterus variegatus
TGGGATCCAAACCCGTGGCCTTGGTGTTATCAGCACCACACTCTCCCGAGTGAGCCACGGGGCCGGCCCTGAGATTGGTTTCTCCCTAGACCTCCTGAATCAGATGCCTGGTGGAACAAGGACCGTGGATGTGAGACCTTCAAATACATATTTTCATAAAGCTCCGCAAGTGGTTCTGCTGAGAAATACTTCTCTATGTTAATATCATAAAGGAATAACAGAGAAATTGTTACTATTTTAGCAGCAGAATTCCCCTTTTCCCATTCCAGAAGACACCTATTTCTGTTGAGAAAATACTTTGAAAAGTCAATTTGAGTATGAGACCTTGGTTAACTTAAGGGATTTAGCAGTGTGATGTGCTCTTGTCTGTAGGTAGAGCTGTCATTCAGCATAAGAAAGAATTTTAGAAGCCACGTGGAAGAAAGCAGAAGGAAAAAAAAATAGGAAGTGTCAGGTGCCTGGAGAGAACCTTTGGTGGGTTTATAAAGATAAAATTGTAAGAGGAATTTAAATAGTTTTACTACACAGTGTATGATGAAAACTCTTTCCTTCTCAAACCAAATCCATCATCAGTAAAATCTGCACTACCCACTACCATATTGTGAACATGGACTTGATTTTACAGGGGATGTGACAAAATGCTGAATCCTTAGGTGGTGTCGGGTGAGACCGGAGACTGCCCTATGGGAGATTCTAAGGTTTCCAAACACCCTTTTACTGTCACCCAGAGAGAATACTGAGTGCTATCCCCTTTCAAAGACACCACCACCATCACCACCACCAGTATCACCACTGTATAGCCAACTCACCAGAAAATGGAAATCATTATTCCTAACTTACAAATTTGGAAACTGAGGCCCAGAAAGAGGCCCAGAAGGAGGCCCAGAGAGTGTGACCTACATAGTGTGAGCTGAAATTCAAACTAAAGTCTGTCTGGCTTCAAAGTTCAAACTCTTAAACCCTTATCAGCTGGAAGAACACTTAAACACCCACTAGGGCACTCCTCCAATTCAGAAGAGGGGTAGGCTGAGGCCCAGAGAAGTAAAGTCGCCTGCAGACTGCCCTACAGCACCCAGAGCTGTCAGCTGCAGCCCATGCTGCCCCCACCGACCAAGCCTCCACTCTGTCACGGTCACAATCAGACCTTTGCCAGGGCCTGATCGCAGGGGTTGTGAAACTTCCTCTCCTGTGGGCTGTGTCCTCACTCTCTGACCACAGACCCTGACAGGAAGCTCCTGGCCTGGCTTTCCCTCCCCCATGGGTTTTAGGGACAGTAAAACAAAGTCCAGCCCCCAAGGTTCACCACCCCTGCCCTGATCAATCAGGAAGATTTGGCCACTTGCCGATGACATTAAAACTTATCATCAGGAGGGCTGGCCCATGGCTCACTTGGGAGAGCATGGTGCTGACAACACCAAGTCAAGGGTTAAGATCCCTTTACTGGTCATCTTTAAAAACAAAAACAAAAATTAAAAAAACTTAACATCAGGGAAAAGTGGGTGATAGTTAAAGAAAATTTTTTATGTAACTAACTTCTCAGACCAGTAATAGTCTCCTGTATTAGTTGGGGTTCTTCAGAGAAATAGAACCATTAGGAGATTTACACACACACACACACACACACACACGTACACGCACATGCACACACACACGTGCGCACACACACGCACACACGCGCGCGCACACACACACACACGCACACACATACACGCACACACACGGAGTTAGAGAGAGAGAAAAAGAGAGAGATTTATTACGTGAGTTGGCTCATATGATTATGGAGGCGTAGAAGTCCCGCCATACATCACCTGCAAACTGTAGAACCAGGAAAGTCTGCGGTATAATTCAGTTCAAGTCCAAAGTCCAAAAGACTGGGAACCAGCATTCTGATGTTCAAGGGCGGGAGAAGATGGATGTCCCAGGCTCAAGAAAAGAGAGAGGGAGAGCTGTCCGGTTAGCTCAGTTGGTTAGAGCCGGTTGTTATAACACCAAGGTCAAGGGTTTGGATTCCTGTACCAGCCAGCTGCCAAAAAATTTTTTTTTGCTCTTCTCTGCCTTTTTATTCTCTTCAGGCCTTCAATAAGTGGCACGATGCCCACTCACATTGGTGAGGACAGATCTTTTTTGCTCGCTCTGCCGATTCAAATGCTGATCTCTTCCAGAAGCACCCTCACAGACGCATTCAGAAATAATGTTTTACCAGCTATCTGGGCATTTCTTACCCCAGTCAAGTTGACTCATAAAATTAACTATCACTGCCCCCCCCTCCCCCCCCGCTGTTACAGGCTCTTCTAGAATCCCAAAGTTGTTATGATCTGGAGTTATGTATCGTCTTTTTTCAATTAGCCTGTGACCAGGAACGAACCTATAAGCTGACAAAGTTAGGTTTATTCCAGGAGAAGGAAGGTGAGGCCTGAGCTGGGGCAAGGGCTCTGGGTATGGAAAGGAAGAGATTAAATTGAAAGGGATTTATAATGTAGAAATAGAAGGATTAAGTGACTAATTAGGTGTGGGGGTAAAAGAGAAAGAAGAGTCAGAGACAGCTTCGGTTTTTGCCTGTAGGGAAGTTACATTCAGCAGATGAAACAAACTAATATATATATATATATATATATATATATTTTTTTTTTTAAAGTAGAACACTCATTTTCTGAGGCCAGTATAACACTGATACAAAGATATCACAAGAAAAATACAGACCAATATCCTTTATCAATACACATAAAAACCCTCAACAAAATACTAAGAAGCCAAATCCAAAAGCATATAAAGAAAAGATTATATACCATGACCAAGTATGATTTATCCTGGGAATGCAAAAGTCCAAAGTCCCATCTGTGAAATCAAAACAAGTTATCTACTTCCAAGATACATACTTGCAACATACAAAAATTAATCAATGTAATGCACCATATTAACAAAATATAGGGGAAAAAACACAGACAATCATTTCAGTAGACACAGAAAAAGATTTTACAAAAAAATGTAGTCATGGGTGTTTAACCCTTTGTCTTCTTATTACATACTTCTTTTATTCCTGTCTCCTTTTCTTCTCTTTTTCATTTACTACCAGAAAAAGTTTAACCAATGTAAAAAGAAAAAACTTTCTCAACTACTGCTGGTCAAAACACAAAATGATAAAAACTCTTTGAGAAAACAATTGTCAATGTAAATCATGACTTGAAAACATTGAAACATTTTACCTAATAATTCCATTTCAAGCAATAAGTCATGAGGGAATGATCTGAAATGTGGAAAAGTTTCTATTTACAATAATAGATAAAATAGTATTATTTCTTTTTAAAATTAATTAACTTTAATTGACAAGTAAAAATTATATATATTTATGGCATATATATCAGTCTGTTTCTTTTTTTTTTTTTTTCCTTTTTGTCTTTTTTCGTGACCGGCAATGGATTGCAACCCTCAGTGTCGCGCCCGTACCGGACCGGACCAGCAACAGGATCGCGACCCTCGGTGTTGTGCCCGCCCCTCGCTCGGCCAGTGAGCAGCCGGTCTGTATGTGGGATCCGAACCCTCGGCGGGAGCGCAGCCGCGCTCCCAAGTGGCGCACTGTAGCAGTGCGCCACCGGGCTGGCCCTATATCAGTCTGTTTCTGTTGCTTATAACAAAATACCTGAAACTGAGTAATTTATAAAGAAACAATATCTATTGCTTACATTTTCGGAGGCTGGGAAGCCCAAAGTTTAGTGAACATATATGGTAAGAGCCTTGTTGGTGGATAGTGACTCTTCATAGCAAAGCAGAGTGTCACATGGTGGATGGTGGAAGCAGAGAGAGAGCTAACTTCTCACTCCTCCTTCTAAAGCCCTCAGAACCACTCCCATGACCACCATTAAACCATCCATGGATTAATCCATTTCCTTGGGCATGGTCCTCACAATCTAATCACCTCTTTGAGGCCCCACCTTTCAATTATTATAATAGGATTTCCCTTCCTCTTAACACTGTCACAGTGGGAGATAAATTTCTTTTTTTTTTTTTTTTTGTCCTTTTTTGAGACCAGCCGCACCGCGCTCAGCCAGTGAGCACACCGGCCATCCCTATATAGGATCCGAACCCGCGGCAGGAGTGCTGCTGCGATCCCAGTGCCGCACTCTCCAAGTGCACCACGGGCTCAGCCCGATAAATTTCTAATACCTAGACTTTGGGGGACATAACTGTATGCAGAGCTTTCCATTCCTGGCCCCCAAAATTCATGTCCTTCTCACAGGTGAATACATTCTTTCCATCCCCAAAGTCTTAACTTGTTTAACTCAAAAGTCCAAAGTCCCATCTGTAAAATCAAAACAAGTTATCTACTTCCAAGATACAATGGATACAAGCATAGGGTACATATTCCCATTCAAAAAGGGAGAAATAGGCCAAAAGAAAGGGGTGACAAGTCTTAAACAAGTCTGAAACCTAGGAGGGCAGGCATCAAATCTCAAAGCTGGCAAATCACATACCTTGACTCTTCATTTGGCATTCTCCACACCCTGCTGTGGGGGTTGGGTCCCCGAGTCTTTGGGCAGCCCCACTCCTATGGCTCTCCTGGTCTCAGCCCATGCCTTAGCTGGCATTGCACACTGGTAGCTCTACAGTTCTGGAGTCTGCATGATGCTCCCACTTTTATGGCTCCACTAGGCATGGCCCTGGTGGGGTTTTGCTGCTGCGATGCCAGCCCCACATTTCCACTTATCATGGCTCTAGTGGAGGATCTACGCAGTGACTCTGTCCCTGCTGTTACAGAGCACAGGTCAGGCTGCCTGACCCCTTTAAAAAATAAACCACTCAAAAGTCAAATGTTGGCCAAAATAGAAGTCAGCTTTTATTCAGGAATACTGGTGACCTGAGGAGAGGTGTTAGGCTAACCCATCTCTCCAGTAAATCTGAAGGAGAATGGCCAGGCTGAAGCCATCTCAAAGACTCAGGTTTACTGAGGGGTTTTTCAAGAGAGGGCTGAGGGAACGAAACATGGGAAATGAAAAGCAGGAGAAGTAGAAGTGAGCTGTGGGAGCTCTGTGCAAGGAGCCAGGTGCAAGGTCTCACCAAGACTCTGGCTTTTGTTTTCATCTTTGACATTATTTCAGGGTCTGGATAATACGAGCCTCCTGGCAAGTCTGCAGCTTCAGGCTGGCTAGAAAACAACTTTACATTCATGTAAATAGGGTCATCTTGCCCATAACCAAGGTTCAAAATATTAAATAACCATGGGAAATGATGGAACTAAGGGAAATGCACGCCAAGAAGAAAACTGTGTCTTTTAAAAATCTTTTAGAGCCTATGCATTTTTGGGTCCCAACATGACTTCAGTCCTGATCACCCTAACACTGTGACAAATCTCTTCCTAGTCCCCCAGGTTTTTCTATATATCGTTTGTAATTGGAGTGGAAGCTCCCAAGCCTTCATGGCTCTGACATTCTGCCAGCCTGCAGACTTAATACCATGTGGAGGCTGCCAAGACTTCTGGCTTGTGTCTTCCGAAGCTGTGGATCCAGCCACACCTCGGTCCAGCTTAGCCATAGCTAGAGTAGACAAAGCAGCTGGGGTGCTGGTGTGGGGAGTAGCATCCTGAGGTGGCCATGAGCAGAGAGACCATGGAAGGTGCATTGGCCCTGTTTCCCAAGACCATTCTGTCTCCCTCGGCCTCTGGGCCTGCGATGGAAGGGGTGGCCTTGAAGATCTCTGAAATGCCTTCAAGGTCTTTTTTCCCTTCTCTTGATAATGCCTTTCTTCTGTACTAATCTCCTTAGCAAACGGTTGCTGAGCTACTCCATTTTCCTCTTTTGAACTGACTTTCTCACTCTTTATGTGGCCAGGCTGAGAATTTTCCAATTTTTTGTCTTCTGCTTTCTTTTTAATTATAGATTCTACCTTTACTTCATGCCTTTTCTGCCATAACTGAACATAACTGTTACACATATCCACACAGCTTCCCTAATGCTTTGCTTCTTAGAAATTTTTTCCACCAAATACCCTGGGGTCAGTATGTTGAATTTTAACATTCCATAAAACTTTTGGCCGTAGGGCCAGTCCATGGCTCATTCGGGAGAGTGCGGTGCTGATAACACCAAGGCCACGGGTTCGGATCCTATATAGGGATGGCTGGTTAGCTCACCGGCTGAGCATGTTGCTGACAACACCAAGCCAAGGGTTGAGATCCCCTTACTGGTCATCTTTTAAAACAAAACAAAACAAAACAAAACAAAACACTTTTGGCCATGAACAGAATGCAGCCAGGTTCCTTGCAAGTTCATAGCAAAGGTGATCTATGCCCCAGTTTCCAATAACTTCTTCTCATTTCTATCTGAGACCTCCTTAGAATGGTCTTTATAGTCCATATCTCTGTAAGTACTTGGTCATCATGATTTAACCAGTCTAAAACTTTCCAAACTCTCCTCACCAGCATCTAGGCTTTTCCTAGCCTGTTCCTCTAGATTCTTCCAACCTCTGCCCAATACCCAGTTCCAAAGCCACTTCCACCTTTTCAAGTATTTGTTATAAGCAACACCCTTCTTCTCTGGTACCAACTTTCTGTATTAGTCCGTTTCTGTTGGTTATAACAAAATACCTGAAACTGGGAAATTTGTAAGAAAACAAAATTTATTGCTTGCAGTTTCATGGGGCCAGCCCGGTGGCGCACTGCTACAGTGCGCTGCTTGGGAGCTCAGCGACGCTCCCGCCGAGGGTTCGGATCCCACATACAGACCAGTTCCCACTCACTGGCTGAGCGAGGTGCGGGCGCAACGCCGAGGGTTGTGATCCCGTTGCCGGTCCCGGTCCGGTACGGGCACGACACTGAGGGTTGCGATCCATTGCTGGACACGAAAAAAGAAAAAAAAAAAAAAGAAAAAAGAAACAACGGGACCAGCAACCCATCCTCCATGCAGTCCCAACCATCTCCTGCCCCAGAGGTAATTACATTAGAAGGCATTGGAGACAAGGCCAGCCCGTGGCTCACTCAGGAGAGTGTGGTGCTGATAACACCAAGGCCACAGGTTCGGATCCCTATATAGGGATGGCCGGTTAGCTCACTGGCTGAGCGTGGTGCTGACAACACCAAGTCAAGTGTTGAGATCCCCTTACCAATCATCTTTTTTTTTTTTTTTTAATTTATTTTAAAAGAAGGTATTGGAGATGGAGAAGAAAGATGAGGTGGTTGGCAGCTGGAGAAAATCTTGAAAATTCCAAGCAACTGTGAACCACTCAATTCTCTCTGCAGAATACGGCTAGTAAATGCCTCCTTTGTCCTCATCTGAAATGCCAAACTCATTCATCTAGACCAATGTTGTCCAATAGAAATAGATATAAGCCACCTATGCAAGCCACATATGTATTTAAATTTTCTAGTAGTCACATTAAAAGAAATAGTAAAAAGAAATAAGAGGAATTGATGTTAATAATATATAGTCTTTAAGCCAATGTAGTCAAAACATCTTTTTAACATGCAATCAATGTGAAAAGTTATTCATGAGTTGCTTTGCACTTTTTCTTTTTTTTTGGACTAAGTCTTCAGAATCTGGTGGGTGTTTTACACTTACAGCAGATCTCATTCGGACTAGCCACATTTCAATTTTCAGTAGCCACATGTGCCTTATGGCTCCATACTGGACAGCTGAGCTCTAGAACATTACTGCACTACTCTGGTTTCTTGGAATCCCTTCTCATGCCCTCCATGACATCTTCCACATCAACCTCAGAGAGATCTCTCTAGCACTCAGAGCTGACTCTGTTCCTCCTCTGCTCAAACCCTTCCCAAGGCTCCCTGTTGTCCTAAGGGTCAAGTCCTAGCTCCTCTGCTTGGTGTGGAAGGCCCTTCATGATGAGGACCTCAGCTGACTCTACAACCCATCTCCCGTTCCCCACCACCTAAACCTGCTATGTTCCTTCACACTTCTAAACCCATTCACATATGATTACTGTGCCTAAACCACAGTGCCACCCTTTCCTACCTGGAAAAGTCAACTCAAGTGTCACCTGCTTAGGTACAGTGGAGTTAGGCTATGAGGACGGGACAGGGGAGAAGATAGAGGAGTTTGGCACCATCCTTGACCAGCAAGCTAATGAACCTGGGCTGGATCCAGAAAGCAAGAGAGGGCAGTTGGAGGCTGGTCAGTAAAGGAGTGAGAACCCATGTTCCCTGATCTCACCTAAACAAGTAGAGACAGTGGATGGACAGGGGAACTCTACATGCCCCTCATAGGACTGAATGTTGGATGCTCTGGGTGCCTCGAAGGAGGAGGAAAAAGTCCCCAATATAATTAAAACAATAGCAATAAAATAGCTGATATTTTTTGAGTCTGTACTAAGTGACAGCCACTAAGCTATGTTCTTGATGTACATTTTATCATCTAATCTTATAATCATATATCCAATACATGATATATATAATATAATATCATAAAATTTGTGTTTCTACACACAAAATACTCTTTTATGCACAGGGAATCTCTTTTTTTTTTGTCCTTTTTGAGACCAGCCGCACTGCGCTCAGCCAGTGAGTGCTGTGAGCGCACCGGTCATCCCTATATAGGATCCGAACCCGCGGCGGGAGCGCTGCTGCGCTCCCAGCGCCGCACTCTCCCGAGTGCGCCACGGGCTCGGCCCAAGGGAATCTCTTTTTACACACGGAAAATACTCTTTTCACATTACTTTGTATTAAATGTATGTATGTGTATATATATGTATGTGTGTATGCCATATATGTGTATATATACATCTAATCTGATTGTCACTAGTAGGTTAGGGACATCTCTGAGTCACTGTTATGCCCCTGGTACCTAGCACAGAGCCTAGTGAATTAAAGTTCATCAGAAAATAATAATAAAAGCAACAAATGAGTAATGAATTCTCTGAACAGTGAGTGAATCAAAACATGAATGAATGATGAATAGTGACTCAGTGAGAAAATTAATCATTAAATGAAGTAATTAATTAATGAGAGAGGGAAAGGGAGAGATGAAGAGGGAATGCAAAGTTTAGAAGGACTGAGGGATAACTCTCCCAGGCTCAGACACCATAGATGCCCAAGGACTCCTTGCTACGATTTATCCTCTTCCCTTCAACTAAAACTAAAAACAAAACAAAAAAACCAAAAACACTGTGGTGCAGCATATTCATTGTGGGGTCCTCCTCAATTGTCAACTGAGAGGTCACACATCTGGATTGGAACCTCGGCTCTGCCATTTACATGCATGCAGCTGGGAGGAAGTGGCTTCCCCTTTCAAAGCCTTAGTTTTTCCCCTCTGAAACTAATACCTACTCTGCCTTTTCCACCAATTTTTTTGTGAGATCCAAACAAACCTATGGGTATAAAAATATTTTATAAATTATAGTATGTAATGCAAAATATTATTAAAATAATCACATTTCCTCCATCTGTTGGTATGTTTTACTCCCATGGGTTCTATCCAGCTAGATTTATCATCCAAATCTGAAGCCAGGTGTTTGCTGTGACCCTGTTTCTGCAGGTTACCAGGCTGCCCTCTCCCAACAAACTCCTTAGGCCAGGACAACTGGGGGAATCTCATGGCCTCAAAAACCATCCAAGGAAGGAATTACCATCCATCTTCCCGTCCACCTAGTCTCATTCCAATCCCATTTAGAGTGAAGGAAGTCTCTCCCAAACTCAATTCCTTCTTCTACATCTTCAGAAATTTCCTCCTGCTCTGTCCCCAGCCTCCCAGAGAGTGGCCTGAATGGCATTTACAGAACAGGTAACAACAAAGATTTTACCTGGAATTTATACAGTCTCCTTTATCACAAAGGATCAAAGCTCTGATTCTGGAATTTTTCCAGAGAAGTATATGGCATGAAACAGAGACAAAAGAAGAAGTAATCAACCAAACCAACCCAAGTGACAGAGACAAGGTGAGGCACTGGAGAGGAAGAGAGACAGACACACAAAGACAGACAAGTAGGTGCAGAAAGAAAAGACACCAGCAGGACGAATAAAGGAATATATTGGGGAAGAGAGGCAGACGGGGAGAGACAAAGCAGGAAAGAGTCAGGGAATTGGGACAAAGGGAAAGAAGCAGGTAGAAGAAAGACAGATAAAGCAAGAAAAATAAGATGAAGAGACACAAAGAGAAAGAAAGATCAAAATAGAGGAAATTGGAGATCAGAGAGAGACCATGATCAAACACGGAGAGAGAAAGAATTGAGGAGAAGGTCTTTGAGATC
>NW_007733246.1:102647-103597 GCF_000696425.1 Galeopterus variegatus
GAGGCACTGGAGAGGAAGAGAGACAGACACACAAAGACAGACAAGTAGGTGCAGAAAGAAAAGACACCAGCAGGACGAATAAAGGAATATATTGGGGAAGAGAGGCAGACGGGGAGAGACAAAGCAGGAAAGAGTCAGGGAATTGGGACAAAGGGAAAGAAGCAGGTAGAAGAAAGACAGATAAAGCAAGAAAAATAAGATGAAGAGACACAAAGAGAAAGAAAGATCAAAATAGAGGAAATTGGAGATCAGAGAGAGACCATGATCAAACACGGAGAGAGAAAAAATTGAGGAGAAGGTCTTTGAGATCTTCGGTAAGAACGGAGCTCTCTTGGTCTCCAGAGGCCCCTGTCATTCCAGATACTAGGTCACTCCCCACATGGAAAGACGGGGAATCCTTTCCCTCTTCCAACTCCCCCAATGCCTCCTCCTCCAGGAGGTTCCAAGTGGGAAATGGGTCAGGCCTCAGGGACTCAGAAAACTTCGAAAACTTCTCATCATCTTTAAGGGACGGATTAACTCGACTCCCTTCAAGCTTTGCTCAAGGGAACTTGTTTGGGGGCTAAACTTTTGGGGAGAGTTTTCTTTTTTTTCTCTTGTTTGTTTTTCCCAAAGAATGGAATATGACCAGGCTCCATTCAGCTCATTTTATATTCTCCCACTTGCTTTTTTTTTCTTTTTTTTTTCAAAGTTTTACTTTTAATAATAATAAAAAATAAATTCTCCCACTCCTAAGGTGTGTGCTTACTTTCTTTTTCTTAATCTATTTTTTCTTTAAATTGTGTGTAATTTCCCTATATTTTTCCTAGTGCAGTAAACAATGCATTGAAAGAAATAAAAACCAGGATCCACTTGTTTTCCAGCAGAGCAGCAAGAGTCAAAACCACTGGACAAAGGGCCAGCCTGGTGGCTCACTCGGGAGAGTGCGGTGCTGATGACACCAAGGCCCC
>NW_007733246.1:104203-107056 GCF_000696425.1 Galeopterus variegatus
AAAAAAACCACTGGACAAGGAGGTCAATGACTATTTAATCCTGTGTCTTCAAGCTTTAGGCCTGTAATAATCACCATAATGGTTGCCATTTATTAAATATCTCCTATAGTGGGTGCTGTGGTCTTAAATGTTTGTCCCCTCCAAAGCTCATGTGGGAGCTTGATTCCCAATGTGACAATGTTGAAAGGTAGGGCCTTTAACAGGGGATTGGATGGTGAGGACTCAGCTCTCATGAATGGATTAATTGATTTATGGAGTAATGGGTTAATGTTTTAGTGGGTTATCATGGGTGCAGACTGGTGGCTTTATAAGGAGAGCAAGTGAGCACATTAACAAGCATACCCTTGTTCTTGCCATGTGAAAACTTCTGTCACCATGGGACTCTGCAGAGTTCCCACCAAGAAGGAGGCCCTCATCAGGTACACCCCTGGACCCTAGACCTCTCAGCCTCCAAAACTATGAGAAATAAATTTCATTTTCTTACAAATTACCCAGTTCCAAGTATTCTATTATCAGCAACAGAAAATAAACTAATACAGTGGGTATACGTAAATTTTTACCTGCCATGATTATATCTTTTTCTAAAATTTTAATCAATCCTCATTTGGGGGGATGGACTTTTCTTTTTTCTTTTTTTGGCAGCTGGCCAGTATGGGTGCCTTGGGTTGAATGTACCCCCAAAACTTAGTTCACACTGTAACTGTGGAGGGTGGGAAATCCTATTATGGTAATTGAAAGGTAGGGCCTTGAAGAGGTGATTGGATTGTAGGACCGTGCAGTAGTGAATGGATTAATAATGGTGGTCAGGGGCGTGGTTCTGAGGGCTTTAAAAGGAGGGTACATTCTCTCTCTCTCTCCACCATCTTGCAATATGAGACCCCTAGGTCACTGTTGCCACCACCAAAGGCTCAGAAACTATAAGGAATAAATTTCATTTTCTGTATAAATCACCTGGTTTCAGGTTCTATGTTATAAGCATCAGAAATGGACTAATACAATGGGAGAATGGACTCTTACCAATATGCAACAAAGACTGTAGGTCGTTCTTTTCTAACTATTCTCTTCTTCCAGAGCATTCTATATCAGGTGGGTACGTGGATACTCAGATTAAAGACTACATTTCACAGGCCCCTTTGCAGATGAGTATGGCCACATGACCAAGTTCTAACCAACTGGTTGTAGGCAGCACTGAGACATATACAACTTGCAGGTTAAGCCCATAAAAGGAAAGAATCCCCTTCCTTCTTTCCTACTTTCTCCACCTTGCTGATTGGAACGTGGTCATAAGTGGTGGGTCAGGATGGATCACACTTTCCCGTATTCCCTTCTTCACCTTCTGTTTAGAACTCACTATATGGCTATCTGATAAGAAATCAAAACTATAAGTGTAAGGAGAAATTGCAAAAGACTTTGAAATGGACCAACAAACAATATTACTGAGTATCTTCAACAGGAAGCAAGCAACCCCTTTTGGGTTAGCTGATTCTGTGGAGTGCCTGGAAATTTCTATGGCTTGTGAGCTATTTACAATTCTGTCAAGTTGTAGGAAACTCACAATAATATGAATGATTTTTATCCATAAATCATATTGGTAGAATGCAATTAACTATTTCCTTGAGGTTAGACAAATTTTGCATGTATTTGTTGTATGTATGTAATATTGTGGGTCTGAAAGTTTATATGTACATCATTCATTTCAGCCTACAAAATCATACATATATATACATGTATATGAATTATGCACACACACACAAGGGTACTTTTAAAAGTTTGTGGAAAATTGAATTAAAAGATAACATGAAGCCTTCTATGAACTTTCTGAAGACCCTCCATACATACATACATACATAAATACATTGTATATATATATATATGTAAGTGTAGAAATATTGGGGATGGGGCTGGAAGGATGTGCATATATGTATGGTACTTTGAAAAAACACATATGCATTTTTAGAATTCTCCCTAGAACTAATTATAACCCCTTACTAGTTCCCTCACTAACTAATTAGTTAAATAAGATGTTTGACATATGATTTTTTTTTCCTTTTTGTCTTTTTTCATGACCGGTAACGGGATCGCAACCCTCGGTGTCACGCCCGCACCACGCTCAACCAGTGAGTGGACCGGTCTCTATATGGGATCCGAACCCTCGGTGGGAGCGCCACCACGCTCCCAAGCGCCGCACTCTACCGAGTGTGCCACCGGGCCGGCCCTGACATATGATTTTTAAAAATTTGTCATGTTTCACATTTTTAAAAAGATTATCCTTTAATGTAAGCCTTAAAAATATTAATTTGCCTTTGTTAGAAATCATTAGCCACAATGAAATTTGAGGAAAAGCCTTGAAAGAAAAGTACTTTTGTCATCAGAGGACGTCTGAGTACTTAAGTGCCATGCTATTTATTTATTGCCCTTCTTGGCTGAGTAAGTATGTTTAGGTGAGAGAATGTTTTTAATTCAGTGTCTGAATTAAGCACAGTGAATAAGAATTCCTATGGTAGACTTGTCTGTGAAGTCAGGTATTATTTAATGTTCAACTTATACATGGTCCTAAGCATCAGTTAAGATGTGCCCAAGGGCATGTAATACAAAATCTATCTGACAGTGACCACTTCTCTGGTTTGGTTGAAAAGCGACTTTCCCTAGGATAAAGTTCCAAGTCTGAAGCAATGCAAAGATTTTAAAATTACAAGTTTGTCTCCCAGTTTCAGTGGTGCTATGCAGGAAACGGGTGGGGGCAGGGCATAGAGCTCAGTGAGAAGAAAAAGATGGAACTTGTGCAATAAGGAGAGAGGGAGGAAGCAGAATCTGAGAGCCAGAATTGAAGAGGGAAGGCTCAGGGTGTGAGGA
>NW_007733246.1:107379-111684 GCF_000696425.1 Galeopterus variegatus
AGGGTTGCGATCCCATTGCCGGTCCCGGTCCGGTACGGGCGCAACACTGAGGGTTGCGATCCGTTGCCGGTCACGAAAAAAAAGACAAAAAGGAAAAAAAAAAAAAAAGAAAAGGGGGGGGAAGGTGGATTAACAGGTAAAAAGTTACAGGTAAATAGGAGGAATAAGTTCTGGTCGTCTAGGCTGACAAGAGCTAATAATATTATACTGTGTATTTCTAAACGGTTACAAAAGAGGATCTTGACTGTAATGACCAGGAAGAAAAGATAAATGTTTAGGTGATGGATATACTATCTACCCTAAGTGAATCATTGTACAATATGTGCATGTATTGAAACAACACTCTGTACCCCACAAATATGTACAATTAAATTTTAAACTAAAAAAAAAAAAAAAAACCTGGAAAAAAAAGAGGAGTGATGAGTTCTGGTGAGTGGGCAGAGAAAGGAACAAGGAGGGTCAGTGAATAACGAGTCAGGAAGGAGAGAGTGTGGAGTATGGGGAGGAAAGCAAACATGCAAAAGAAGAGGTAGAGAGTTGAAGAGGGAGAGAAAGAACTAGCAGCATGTGCAATGGGGGGTGGGCAATCAGAAAGTAGCAGGGGAAGGGAGAAAAGGCTAGAGTGGGGAAAGGTGGCAGGAGAAAGAGAATCTGTCTAGAAAAAGAGAATGCAGCTAGTGAGGGAGAGAACATGACAGGGGAAGAAGAAAGCAGGTGTGTGGGGGGGACTGCATAGCTGGGTATAAAAATCTGCCATAACTGAAGGAAAAGCCCTGGTGGGGGATGGGAAAGAGGATGTGAGAGTGTAGATTAAAACACCAAGCATGTGAAGAAAGAAATTTGGGCTATGAGACCCAGGAAAAAGCTTAGGGATAGAAAGGGGTATAGCACAAAGTGGGGAAGGGTAAAACCAGCTTAGACGAGAAAATGCATAGAGGCTGATGTGTATATGGGGAGGGGGAAGCACCTTAAAAATACAGTTGTTCTTAAATAGAGGTGAATATGAATAAAGTAAAATTGAATAGGGTGAAATAAATTATATTTGAGCATAGCATAGCAAGGAGCAGATATGAGCTCTAAATAAGGTATATTACATTTGTATTCTATGACTACCATTTTCCCCACCCACCCAAATACTAGGGTAAAATTGGCCTACATCTGAGCTGTCCTACACAATAGCCATTAGCCACATGTGGCTATTGAGCACTTTGAATACGGTGAGCCTGAATGAAGATAAGCTGTTAGTATGAAATAGACACCAAATTCCAAAGATTTAGTATGAAAAAAGAGTCAAATGATTCATTCAGATATTTGTATGGATTACATGTTGAAATGATAATATTTTGAATATATTAGGTAAAATAAAATATATTATTAAAATGTTTTTCAGGGCCGGCCCATGGCTCACTTGGTAGAGTGCGGTGCTGATAACACCAAGGCCATGGGTTCGGATCCTATATAGGGATGGCCGGTTAGCTCACTGGGTGAGCATGGTGCTGACAACACCAAGACAAGGGTTAAGATCCCCTTACTGGTCATCTTTGAAAAAATAAAATAAAATAAAATAAAATAAAATAAAATAAAATAAAATGTTGACAACACCAAGACAAGGGTTAAGATCCCCTTACTGGTCATCTTTGAAAAAATAAAATAAAACAAAATAAAATAAAATAAAATGTGTTTCATGTTTCTTTCCCCCTTTTATAATGTGGCTACCAGAAAATTTTATTTTTATTTTATTTTTTTCCCAGAAAATTTTAAGTTATATTTGTGGCTGGCATTATATTCTGTTGGAAAGCATTGATTTAAATAGCAATTAAATTCAATTAGGTGCAGTGTCAAAAATGCAAAAAGATTAACAGCTATAAGCAAGTTCACCCATATGTTCAAGTGTGAGCTGACAGTATAATGCTCACCAAACTGAGAACGTATCCTGAGACCAAAGAATGAAGCATGCAACTCCATATGGTTTACAAGGAGTTTATTACTATTATTTTTGATTGGTGGTCATTTACAGGGATCAGGTGGAATACTGATCCATCTGAGCACTGCGCAGCTGCTTTCTCTGCAACTCCAGGGGGAGGAATTGAAGCTTATTAGGGACTTGGGGACAAAAGTGGAGCTATACCAAAGAGAGAAAGACTGTGGAAGTGGGAGATTCCCAGGCACCTCACAGCTTCCTATTGCTTATCTTTGGGGTTGCTGGTGTCACTCCCCTTATTTTACATAAGCATAGCATTCT
The DNA here is from genome assembly GCF_000696425.1 of Galeopterus variegatus. Lineage (NCBI taxonomy): Eukaryota > Metazoa > Chordata > Mammalia > Dermoptera > Cynocephalidae > Galeopterus > Galeopterus variegatus. Next base: position 109,622 of record NW_007733246.1, read on the forward strand.
GTTCTTTTCCCTTCCTCAGTTGCTAAGCAACTGATGCTGGAGGGCAAGAGTGGAAATTGAAATCATAACCATAACTATTGAAGCCATAACTCTGAAAGCCAAAACTCACTCTGAGTTCTGACCAGCATTCCTATACCCACACATGGGCAATAACAGCTATAATATGGCCATTCCTTGGCTAACACTAATAGTAATATGCCTTCAATTATAAGACACATCCCAATTCCAGAAATGTTAAAATGTAAAGAAATTTATATTTTAGAAACCATGATATATGGTACTGAGTTCATACATGTAAAATTCATGAAAGAAAAATACTCAGGATTCCATGAATACTTGCTGTTATTTTTACTATCTTAGGATCCACACTCTAACTCCCTCGTATTAATCAGAATTTTTGTGATTACAAAAGATAGGAAACTTAAGTCTAGTGGCTTAACAAGAAAAAAATAAAGCCTCATATCTGGAGATCAATAGATAAGAAAAAATTCACTTAATTCTTTTTTTTTTTCATAATTGAGATTTTATTGGTTGTTTTAAGGATCAGCACGCAGACATTTCAATTTGTACACAATTCTTAAAGTATATGCCAAAAATCTCAAAAGCCATGTATCATGATTTTTTAAAAGTTATTCCAGTGACTTTAAATTTGGAGGCAAATTTTCCTTAAGAGGATATCAAGTACCAGTATCTTCAAAGTTGATAAGCTGTCATATCGGTCACAATTTATATACACTGCATACTCAAAATTTCAATCTTTCACAGCACATTAACAAAATTATTAGAAAAACTGGACCATCATGACCAATGATATTACAGAGTGTACACAATTCTGAAAGGGAGAGCAGTGATGAAGTGGTTTTCTTTAGGAAACAATTCTACTAAAAAACAACATTGAAATAAAAGCAATTAAAAATGTTCAAAACATATTAAATGTACAACTGTGGCTCCAAATTACCATTGTGTGTGTGTGTCTGTGTGTGTATGTGTGTGTGTATATATATATATATATATTTTTTTTTTTTTTAAAGATGACCAGTAAGGGGATCTTGATCCTTGACTTGGTGTTGTCAGCACCACGCTCTCCCAAGTGAGCCACAGGCTGGCCCCGCTATTTAGTGTATTTTGTATTATAGGATATAAAAGCTACTTCCCCATCTATGGAATGTTAAGCTGACACCCAAGACAGTCAAAGCCTCCCGAAATTCAATATCCCATTATTTTCTGGTTTCCAGAAAATAAACAACTTTTGAATGATTTCACCTCTTAAAAAAAAGAATTTACGCCTTAAAAATGGGATAAAGTGGGATTCCCTCCTTCTTAAACAGGTTTGTAAAACTACTAAAAAACTTGCATTTACAGAATAGTTGATAAAAATATTCCTCTGATTATACAAGGGAGACAGGGACCATTGACAAGACATGAAATAGGATATTAATCCTGCTTCATATTTTTAGTTTACCCATTTTCTTTTTTGTTTGCTTTTTTATTTGTTTGTTTGTGTGTTTTTAAAAATTGGTTATGAATATTCATGAGATACAGAGCTGACTGTCACCCCTCATGCCCAAGATGTGAAGGCCAGATTCGTACCAGCAGCATGTCCATTGCCACAAATTGTGTTTGTACCCCGTGCCCCTACCCAGTTATCCGCAACCTCCCTCTCCCTCCCTCTTTCCCCCCTCCACTTTGTATCCCAAGGAATGTTCTCTCCCTCTGCAAGTCAAATGCACCACTGTGGTCTTTCTTTCCTTCCTTCATTCTTTCTTAGCTCCCACATATGAGTGAGCACATGCGGTATTTATTCCTCTGTGCTTTGCTTATTTCACTCAACATAAGTTTCTCCAGGCTCATCCATGTTGTTGCAGATGGGAGAATTTCATTCTTTTTTATGGCAGAGTAGTATTCCATGGTGTATATATGCCACAGTTTCCTTATCCAGTCATCCATTGATGTACATTTAGGTTGGTTTCATGTCTTGGCTACTGTAAACAGAGCTGCACTAAACATGGGAGTGCAGGCATCCCTTCGACATGATGATTTCCATTCCTCTGGGTATATACCCA
>NW_007733246.1:113156-114765 GCF_000696425.1 Galeopterus variegatus
TTTGTTGCCTTTGTCCAATATCAGATGGCTGTAAGCATGAGGGGTGATTTCTGGGTTCTCAAATCTGCTCTACTGGTCTGAGTGTCTATTTTTATGCCAGTGCCATGCTCTTTTGGTTACAATAGCTTTGTAGGATAATTTGAAATCAGGTAGCGTTATGCCTCCAGCTTTATTTCTTTTGCTCAGGATTGCTTTGGCTCTTCAGTGTCTTTTGTTGTCCCATATGAAAGTTAAGATTGTTTTTTCTGGGCCGGCCTGTGGCTCACTTGGGAGAGTGTGGTGCTGACAACACCAAGTCAAGAGTTAAGATCCCCCTACTGGTCACCTTTTTTAAAAATAAAGATTGTTTTTTCCATTTCTGTGAAGAATGACACTGGTATTATTATTATTATTATTATTATTATTATTATTATTATTATTATTATTATTATTGAACCATAATTGATTATACATACTTTTGGGATTCAATGTTGACATATGTTAATCAAATCAATATTACTAGTATGTAATGTCATTGGTATTTTGATGGGGATTGCATTGAATCCGTACGTCGCTTTCAGTAGTATAGACATTTTCACAATGTTAATTCTTGCAGTCCAAGAGCATTGAGTATCTTTCCATCTTTTTGTGTCTTCCTTAATTTCTTTCAGAAGTGGTTTGTAATTCTCATTGTAGAGATCTTTCAACTCCTTAGTTAAATTGATCCCTAGGTATTTTATTTTTTTCGTGACAATTGTAAATGGGCTTACTTTATTTCTCTTTCTGTTAGTTCATTGAGTATATAAATGCAAATGATTTGGGTGCATTTATTTTGTATCCTGCAATATTACGTTACCAAACTTATTAACCAGCTCTAGGAGTTTTTTGCCAGAGTCTTTAGGTTTTTCTATATATAGTTAGTTTACTCATTTTCTGCAGGTAAATCTTTAGTTTCTTTTTTTTTTTTTTTTTGGAAAAGAAAAAGTAAAAATTATTTTACTTACAAATAACATGTTCATGTATGTAGAATATCTTATGGAATCTACAAAAAAAAAAGGTGCTAGCCTTAATAAATGAGTTTAGCAAAGTGGCAGGATACCAGATCAATGCACAAATCAATAGTATTTCCAAATACTAGCCATGAGTAATCAGAAATTGAAATTTAAATAACATCATTTACAATAATATCAAGAGATATGAAATAGTTAGGTGTAAATCTGACAAAGGCTGTGAAAGACTAGTACACTGAAAGCTACAAAACATTACTGAGGGAAATTTTAAAAGACCTAAATAAATGAACAAATATAACATGTTCATGGGTCAGAAGACTAAACATTGCTAAGATGTCAATTCTTCCCAACTAGTCTATAGATTCTCTGCAACTCTAATCAAATACTCAGCAGACTTTTTCTTTAGAAATTGGCAAACTGTTTCTAACATTCATTTGGAAGTGCAAAGAATCTAGAATAGCCTAAACAACTTTGAAAGAGATGAACAATCTGGAGGACTATTGTCAGCTGATTTCAAGATTTATTTTAAAATTATACTTACCAAGACAATCTGCCACTGGCATCAAGATCACTGAATAGATCAATGGAATAGAAGAGAAAGTATAGAAATAGACCTTCAC
>NW_007733247.1:0-2119 GCF_000696425.1 Galeopterus variegatus
GAAGAGGCATGTTTTTTAGAGTTATGAAGATGAAATGAGATAATGAAGGTTCCTGGCACATACTTTGCATTCTAGGCAAGTGTTATCATTTCTGTTAATGAGTGTAAGGTATTGGCTAAGAACTTCAGACAGACATCTTGTGTGATCTTGGGTTAGCTACTTAACCTTTCTGTGCTCCAGTTGCCTCATCTATAAAATAGAAATGATAATAATTCTGACCATGTAGCTTCATTGTGAGGATTAGTGGGGTATACAATTAGACCAGAGCATGCTTGCTCATGGAGAGCACTTATCTAACGTTAGCTACTGTGTTAGTTATTCTTATTGGTTCAGGGGCTGTCACATTCTTGAAAATGAGAGTTGCAATTAAAGTAGAGTATGGGAAACAATTTTTAAAGGACTGAGTTTTCATACANGGCCAAATGAAAGACTGGATGGGAGAGCTGATGATGAGATTGGAAGCAATAGTCAGTCTACATTAAAAGAAAGAAGGATGGAGGTCAAAAGGATAGCCAGGAAGCTGTTAGATGTAATTAGAAGCTAGACTCTCAGAGTTGAAGAGGTGACTATGTATGGGAAACCCAAGAGATTTCTTTTAAAGTGGGGTGGTAATAGTTTAATATTTAATTGTAAAGACACATTATAGCTTGCCAGGTAGCTAATTCATTCCTTTTGACCCCAATCAGATGTTTACATAAACATCCTTGCCTATCTGAGGGACAGCGACAGTGACAAGGAGAAGGTTTTTAGGGGGAGGGGGCTTAGCTTCTCCACAATATCCACCAACTTTTCCCCTCAATTCTTTGATCTGTACAGTTCACATTTTTTCATTCTTAAGGAAAGGACTTTGCACGAGCAGTTTTATGACAAGTCAGCCAGCTTCTCCTTTCCACCATATTGAGTCCCTTAAGCAATTCCTATATAGAAATTCTAGATTCTATCCTGAAAGAAGAATTTTATAGCTATCAAATATTGATCCCTGCACTTAAAATGTATACTTTATTTTAAAACACTGACATTAGGTAATGATTCTGCACAACCAATAATCTCATGCAATTTATGCAACACTCGCCAGTAAAACACAGTCATCTATACTCTCTTCATCTTGTCTGTAAAAATAAGCCTGGCAGTGTTCATGTCCCCAGAAGTGGCTCTTTGATGAAAAGTAACGAAAATGTTCGTCACCACAGGCTGATACTGCGCAATCATCTGTTCAACCTACACAACAGCCTGTTCTTAGCTAAGAATCAGGAAGAAAATGTATCTGAGTGCAACATGATGAAGAGTGTGGGCTTTGCATTTCTGCAGCCCTAGTCTGAGTCCAGGCTTTACTACTTACTGGCTCTGTGACCTCTGGTAATGTATTTATCTTCTTTATGCTTCAGTTTATTCATTTATAAAAATAAGGATTTACATTGTATTTTAGAGGATTAAATAAGAAAACCATCTCATCTGGCACGTCTGGCACGTAGTGACCTGTAATTGTTGGTATGGTGTTTTTAGGTATATTTCCTGAAGAATATTCTCTCTCATTCCTGTTCCACAGAGCCCCCTCCCAGAGACACCATGACATTAGTGCCATGGTTAGCTTGCAGTGGTTCTTAATGCCAGCCGCCCTTCACAATCACTTGGGGAGCTTTTCAAACATACCAATGCCTGGTTCTGTCCCAGAACAATTCAGTGAGAATCTCTGGAGGTAGAGCCCAAGCTCATCAGGTGATTCTAACGTGCACCTGAAGTCAAGAATCACTAGGTTAGAGGGACCATGGATCTGAACTTGGATGGCAACTATTTCGATCCTGTGTGCTGTTCGTATTTGAGAAGACTGCCGTTTATTCTTCCTTTCTGGTGAGGAACACAGATTTCTCTAAAAGAGACAATTACAGTTCGATATCACCCTAGATTTAGGTGCGGGGTGGAAGGATTTGGCTAAATATATTTTCAGAAATATGATTTGATGACTTGCATGTTGTAGAGTTATTTGGTAAGTATAAATTAAGTATGTTTATATTTAGGGACCACTCATGAATGTGTGTGTGTGCGCGCATAAATGTACACAACCCACTGTAGTCATTACTCTTCTTGATCAAAAAATTGCCCTGTTTTTGGACAGTGGAAA
>NW_007733247.1:2942-4766 GCF_000696425.1 Galeopterus variegatus
AACCCACTGTAGTCATTACTCTTCTTGATCAAAAAATTGCCCTGTTTTTGGACAGTGGAAAAACCTTCAAGTTTCATTTTAATATGGCTCTAGTGTTATTTTAACATGACTCAATAGTCTTTGATAGCTTCTTTGCTCTCACTTATCTGTACATTTCTTGTTCCCAGTATGGTACCAGTAGTTTCTACTAGAAACCTAGATTTTGGTATTTAGACCCTAAAATCTTGATCCTGTGGTTACTAATTGATATTGGCTTGTTGATGCTTCTATCTTCTCAGTGAAAAGAGCTCACAATTTTAGAAAGAAAAGAAAAATGGATACTGATATTTCCTATTCAAAGGAAAGATTATAGCATTTTAACTTAACACTTTATATTTGCTTCCTGTTCTTTTAGGCTAAAATTCTTGATTTCTAAAAACATTAACATCTGCTTTATGAAAAACACATCCTAATATATTTTCAAAGATATGAGTACTAATATTGTTACTAAGAATGAGGCTACTGAATACAATTGAAGATTATTTGTGTCTTTAGTATATATCCCATGAGGTATGAGTAGGTAAAAATACAGTTTCTAAACTGAAATAATTATTCTCTCTGTGGTTACGCCACAACTTAGTATAAGTGTAAGCTTGACTGTACCTTCAGCAATGGAAAGTGGTAAGACAGGACCTGCTACCTACAGGGAAGGGACATCTGACATCGCAGAATTGAGGACTATGAATGTAGAAAAGTGAAACCATTTCATGAATATACCACTCCAAATTCAGACTGATTGATAGATATGCTAAACTTATAGGAAAAGGGAAAAAGAAAAAAAACAAAAGACAGAAAATTAATGGTGAATTGAAAGAGAACTCGGGACAAATTTCCATGTGTGTCTTCTGTGTGGAGATAAAAATAGTGTGTTTGCATGGTCAATAATTACAAATGCCAGACTTGCTATGGAGTCTACTTCTGCTTCAACTCAAACATTCATTTAGAAGTTGTGAAAAATTGTAATCCCTGTATTGGTACACCTTATTCATCTGGTTAATATCTAGTGCCCTGAAACTTACTCGAATGGCCTTCCCTGCTGCACTGCTGTTCGTACTACCCTAAGGAGAATGCCAATGACTGCACCTAGTGGACTGGCCCTCAATACGCCTAAAGCCACCATCCCAGATGCCAGAGCAGAGGCTGGCACTCTACAGCCTGCAGGCAACACCGACCCACCACCTATTTTTGTAAATAGGCTTTATTGGAACACAACCATGCCCATTTATTTATATACTGTCCGTGTCTGCTTTTGTGTTACACAGAGTTGAACAGTAGTGACCATATGATGTGCAAAGCCAGAAATATTTACCATCTCGCCCTTTACAGAAAAAGTTTGCTCACTCCTGCCCTACAGCAGAATTGGTTGTGTCTAGAATCTAAAGAGGAAGAACAAAATCTCTCTAAGCAGTAAGTCCTCTCTCTTTCCAAGCCATTTCAAAGGGTCAAGAGGGGACCATGTACTAATAGCATCCTCCTTCACCCTTTGTTTTGCTTTTTTCTTCATGAGGCCTCAGCTTTCGCCTCCTCTCCAGTCATAGGACAATACCACCATGTAGTTCCAAATGGACATTTTCTATCTCCTATCACTATTATTTTAAAAGTTTCAGCTGCAAGGCAGCCCCAAATATCTTTTGACTCTTATAGAAGGTGTTTTTGTGCCATTCACTGGCACGTGACCTTGGGCAAACTTTTGACCTCTTGGAACCTCAGTATGCTCATCTATGGAAGAGGCATGTTTTTTAGAGTTATGAAGATGAAATGAGATAATGAAGGTTCCTGGCACAT
>NW_007733247.1:5572-7776 GCF_000696425.1 Galeopterus variegatus
TGAGAGTTGCAATTAAAGTAGAGTATGGGAAACAATTTTTAAAGGACTGAGTTTTCATACACATGCAAAAGAGCTTTGGGGAGAGTAAAATAATAACAAAAGATTTAAAAGGGTAACATTTTAAAGGGCAACACATCGTTATCTCATTCTACATTTACAGTCATAAAAGTTTTTTTTTTAAAACCATTTCCTTAACAACTCCATCTCTTTCTAACAAAGTCAACATTGCATTTCTTTCCTGTAGATTTTATAACCTCCCAGAAGTTTCCTTGTAAGTCCCTGTACTAAAAAGAGCAGGTGATATCAAAGCCAAATAGATGTACTTTATATAAATAGCAGGAAGTCTATGAAGTGTTTGTTGTAAAAAGAGTAGGATTGAAACATATGCTGGATACCTATAAGCACAATATGTTCTCCAGCTCTATACAGCACCTGTGTCGAACAGCTAAGCCATGTTTTAGAAATTATACTTTAAAAATGACTATGTAGATGTCAAAAAGGAAAGTGCACATTTGCACAAAAAATAAACACATTTGTTGTTAACATAACTCAACTTCGTGTGTTTCTTCAAATTTTTTTTAATTGTAACAAGTTTTTATCTTGAGCATATGCTGAAACTTCTTACAAAACAATTAAAGTATAACAAACAAAGTCTTAGAAGTATATTGTCAAAAGGATGATATTAGGGCCGGCCCGGTGGCGCACTGGAGAGTGCGCCGCTTGCGAGCGCGGCGGCGCTCCTGCTGAGGGTTCGNTTAGAAGTATATTGTCAAAAGGATGATATTAGGGCCGGCCCGGTGGCGCACTGGAGAGTGCGCCGCTTGCGAGCGCGGCGGCGCTCCTGCTGAGGGTTCGGATCCCATGTGGAGACCAGTTCCCGCTCACTGGCTGCGCGTGGTGCGGGCGCAACACCGCGGGTTGCTGCGATCCCGTTGCCGGTCCCCGGTACGGGTGCGACACCGAGGGTTGTGATCCCGTTACCGGTCAGTAAAAAAGACAAAAAGGGGGAAAAAAAAAAAAAGGATGATATTAAAATTTCTAGACAAGATCAGAATTTAAATCAGCACAATTTTAACATGCAAACACATGAAATTTAATATTAGAACCTCCATGTGTCACAAAATAGCTAATGTTTACTATACTATCCTTTGGTATTTGCTTGAGTTCAAAGAAAGAGCTTTTTCCTCATTTTAGCCAAAGGCCTCAAAATACATTAAGGTTGTCTGTGTTGTATGTATATATGTGTGGTTTAGGGTTAGGGTATGCACAAGGAGGGGGTGTAAATAGGAGAGGTGAGATATCCTCAGCCTGCTGTGTATGACTATGGAGTTTCCTACTTGGAATATACAATAGAGAGAAGGAAGACTTAAAAGTTAGAATAGATGGAAATACTAAATTTAAAAAGATCACAAGGAAATGCAGGATTGCATTATTAGCTCATATTTGACACTGCTATCCCAATAGTTTGCCCCATGGTGCTTCTAGAGTTATATTTAACTGAATGGACAATTTAATTAAGTTGAAAACTTCTTAAAATGTATTTCCAAATAAAGGTCTTTTTTGAGCCTATTTTTATTTTTTGTTTTGTTTTATTTTGTTTTTGGCAGCTGGCCTGTACAGGGATCCAAACCACTGACCTTGGTGTTACCAACACCATGCTCTAACCAACTGAGCTAACTGGCTAGGCTGAGCCTATTTGTAATGACTTGTTTAGACACTGATAATTAATAACATTCATTTGTAGGACAATAATTGACATAGTAGCGATTATCATTTTGTTTCTGTAATTAGGTAAAACAACCAAATTTCATTTATAGTAGTCATTAATTTGCTGAATATACCTCCTGTTCACAGACAATACGAAAAGAAAGCATCCATACAACTTAAGTGAAAATATTATAAACTTTCGGTTAATCGTGGTCCAAATTACTGTGGTGGTTCTATTATGAATGCAATAAAATGCTCTGCACAAACACTTGTCTGGTGGAAAAAGTCTGGGAGATGCTTCACAGCTTTCCTCCATCTAGGATACTCACAATGCACATGAACATATTACAAGGTTATTTAAAGATATTTGATAGTAATAAAATCTTTTTAACTCAGTGTTTCCCAAACTTAGTTGACCGTGGCTCTTTTTTCAAGTAAAACTTATTATTTTTCTGGCAAATACTGTTGGCTGCCTCCACAACAGCCATTCCCTCCTC
>NW_007733247.1:8171-11924 GCF_000696425.1 Galeopterus variegatus
AAAACTTATTATTTTTCTGGCAAATACTGTTGGCTGCCTCCACAACAGCCATTCCCTCCTCCGCCTTTTTGACAGCACCACGATTTCACTGGAACAGCAATATGCTCAGTCAGTCCTGGGGAATGCATCGTGAGTTCTCTAAGCCAGTCTTGGCAATTCCTAGTGGCAAGCCTGCAATGCAGAATCTGCCTGTTGACACCAAAAGAAAAAAGACAAAAAAAAAAAAAAAAAAAATTCCTTTTTTTAAAAAAAAAAAAAAAAAAAAAAGATGGCATTGCAATACAAGAAGGTCCTCTTATGCTTTGGGTGCTGCTATGCAATAAGATGCCTCTGTATAGGTGGGCAGCATCTGCCATCAGAAGTAAGTAACCTGAGGTCAAAAGCCAGCTGACTGGGGCTGGGGGAATTAGAAGGATAAAAAGGGCTTGGCTCTTTGATGGAATTATTGAATTCACAAGTCAACTTGGTGACTGCCTGTCTCTGTATTTCTTTCTCTTTTTTTTTGGCAGCTGGCTGGCACAGGGATCTGAACCTGTGACCTTGGTGTTATAAGGTTGTGCTCTAACTAACTGAACTAACTACTGAAAGAACCAGCCCTGTATGTCTTATTGGGGAAACAACAAATGTCTTATATAAGCCACTGTTGGATGGGTTATGATCACTCGCAGCTAAACACCATTCCCACTGATAGACATTCACTTGGGAAGTACTGGAATAGCATGAGGCACCCTCCTGACTTCCTGTGAGACTGAGAGTCCAACACATGCTAGTTGGGAACGGGAGCATGACAGGGTTTTTCAGGGCTGGGACCAAGGAAACTCACTTAGCTGTGAGTCCTGCCCCAAGCAAGACTGAGCCAGCTGTTCTGGTCATGCAGAAGTAACCTTGATATGGGTCAGTGTGGGTCTAATAGTGTGAGATATATCGGTTATGAGGTATACCAGTTAGAATAGGATAGATTATGCTGAGGTAAGAAGGTAACCTGAAACCTCAATGTTCTTGACAAAAAAAAAAAAAAAAAAAACATTTCTGTCTCACTCAAGCTACATGTTCACTATGGTTTGGTTGGGGGCTCTGCTCAGAGTCACTCGCACTCTGGAACCCAGGCTGAGGGAGAACCTGCATCTGGAATGTTGCTGGTTGTTGTGTAGGACAGAAAGCTCTAGGAATTCTCACTATGACAATCAAAGATTTGGTCCAGAAATAACACACATCATTTCTCACAGCTCATTAAACAGAACTGGTCACAAGATCCCTCAAGTACAAGGAGACCACAGAATGAAATACTATCATGTGCAGTGGGCCAGGAAGCACTCAGAGAGTATCTTCAATAGCCATCTCTCTCATCAGAGTGGCTGGCATAGCAGTAGAAGCTTCTAGTCAGAAAGTATAGTGGAAGGCCCTTGGATTCTCTGTGGGAGGTCTATCTGGGCTAAAGCAAGGCCCAAGATGGTGGCTGGAAAGTTACAGGGAACTGGATTTGGCCCTGGGGCGAGAGCTGGTAAGAGCTAGATAACATATCAGGGTTCCATCTAAGTAGTCTTTCACATAACATTTGGCCCTAGCAGGGAAACTGGAGGGTAAATCAGATTATTTACCCTCAGTTTTGTTTGCTAAGTGTAGGTAGATAAGCCTTCTACATGTAACTTGAGATAGAACTTTCTGGGGCCAGGTGGGATGGGAGAGACAATTTATAAACCAGAGTAGCAGGAAGGAGAGTTTAACCTATGGTTGAAGGAGAGCCAAAGTTCTACCTTGGGAGACAGTGTCAAAAGTCAAATTTGAAGGGAGTAGTGAGGCCAGAATTGAGAGAATAAGTAAATGAGGTCTGAGCCCCACAAGGTTACAGGTGGAATGAATGTAATTTGAGGAATGCACTTTGACAAATGGCTTAGAAATAATGCTGTGAACCATGTGAGAGGATTCAGTATTTATCTATCTTTGTGCCTAGGGTAAGGATAGTGTGGTGATTTCAAGGGGTCAAGTCAGATTGGACAAACATGTTTATATTTTAGGGGAGAAGGCTGCAATTTGGTGAGTCCCCAGGTGCCCAGGGCTTAATGTCAGAAAGACTAGTTCCATGCCCACTGGTTGGGACTGGTCTGAACTGGATGTTTACTGCCTACCTCAGCCTGGGTTACCTGGGGGATGGAGTAGAGCTGAGACTGGACTGCAGGTAAAAGACCTTCAGTACCTGCAGCTTAGCAGAGCTGAGAAAAGTAGGGGTGGACATGTTTCAGCTGCCATCATTTCCAGATGAGCCTTTCCAGACACACCTATGTAACTGGCCATCCTCTGACTGCCTGTAGCACCTATCAACTGTGGTGCTCGCCGGGCACCTAGCGCACAGTGTCCGTGGTAGTGAGTTAGATCCCACTGAATCTTCATTTTGGCTGTGAGACAGATCTTTTTCTCCCGCTTTATAGATAAGAAGCAGAGACAAATAGGTTAGCTGGCCAGTGTGAACGAATACACTGTGTAGATTAGTAATAGTGAAGCTGTGGTCTGGAGTCAGAACTGACTTCAAGGCCTGAGGCTTTCTCACTTTCCCTCTAGTTCCCCGTAGAAATAATGCCATGCTTCAACCAGTGAGCACCAGAAGGAGCCTCTGAGATATTTACACATTATGTTAACGAGGGGAAACACAGAAGACAGAGCAATTAGCAAACTAATGAATCATTCTTTGTTGCACAAATAAGCTAATTGAATTTGTTTAGAAGAAGCAGCAGAGTTGTCCTGCATCTGTGTTCCAGCCACGCAATCTAGGGCCAGTTACTTCAACTCTTGGAGATGTGGTTTTTGTATCTGTGAAATAGGATCCCACTTTGTGAGGGCTACCTCACCAACTTATGATGAAGAGCAGATGAGATAATGTATAATCATCTGTGTTCCAGCCACGCAATCTAGGGCCAGTTACTTCAACTCTTGGAGATGTGGTTTTTTTATCTGTGAAATAGGATCCCACTTTGTGAGGGCTACCTCACCAACTTATGATGAAGAGCAGATGAGATAATGTATAACGCAATCAATATAGAAACTGTAAAGAAATATTCAAATGGAAAGCATCATTATCGATTTTTCCTAAATAACAGACATTAATAAATAAATCATTTTGCATTTTAAATGTGTGTTAACATTATACAGTAGGGAGGCAGGCTCACTCTAGATTTTCATAAAGAAACACTTCTAATCAAGGCTTAAGGCATGACTTAAATAAAAATTAGGTCTTTAGAAACATTTATGCTAATATGTAATTTTAAATGATTTTCTGTGCATCATGGAAATTGACCACAAAATTAATGCGTGAGTTAATGTTAAACTGAGAAGCCTGAATCGATTAGCACAAGTCTTTGTTTTAATTTGCTACTTTAGTTTTACAAATTTTATAAAGTTGTAAAAGATTCAGAAGTATCAGGAGAAATATCTTTTTTAAAAATGGACTTTTTAAGTTCTCCCTCTAGAAATTATAAAAGGGGAAAAAAGCTTTTTATATTCAAGTCTCCCTTCTATTACTGTCAATAGCAGTTAGTGTATTTATGAAGACATGAGGCAGCACAAAGATTCTTCTGTAATTCATCAGAAGTCCCATCTTAAGTATAATTACATTACACAGCTCCACTCGGTCATTAGTTTCTTGTTTAGCGACAATGTCCTTCATTTAAAATTCTTTGATGGTGATTATTTGTAACTATGCCCTTGAATTCTGAAAGCATGTTACCGCAGCCCTGGTGAACAATGGGTATTTCTGGACTA
>NW_007733247.1:12107-57444 GCF_000696425.1 Galeopterus variegatus
GCCCTTGAATTCTGAAAGCATGTTACCGCAGCCCTGGTGAACAATGGGTATTTCTGGACTATGGAGCAATTGGTTTCCCATAAGATACCATGCAGGAAATGGTCTGTAACAACACTGAAAATTTGCAAAAGGTTTCTGAACTTGAGTTACAATCCAAAATGAAGTTGTGTAGTTATGCAGGTATGTGTGCATGCAATTAAAAAAAAAAAAAAAAAAAACAACTAAGAGAAAGTCATTAGGGATAAGACAAGACTTTTTTAACCCTTAGTGACCAAGTCACATTCTAAAGTTTCTGACAGTTGCTTAAATTAAGGCACATGAAAACATACCATAGATTGTTTGACCTGAAAGTGAGGCTTTGAGATATTTTTAGTTCTACCAGTCTTCTTTTTTGCAGAAAAATGTCTTGTATTTGTGTATTTAGTCATTTATAGAGCACCCATCACGTGGCAGGAACTGTGTAGGTGCAAAGAACATAGGCCCTAAGCAAGCATGTGTCCTCCAAGAGCTCACAGGTAGAGTGGCCAAGGAACAGATAAGTAAACCTCAACAACTTTATTATCCTCAGGCCTGGGAGAAATAGTAAATCATGTTAATATTAAAACCTAAATGTTCCAGCCTGTTACCCTTACCCGCTGATTTCATACCTCCTTGAAGCTGGGAGTTTCCAGGGATGTCTTACAACATTTTTATTGCTCTCCTTGGAATTTATACACCTACTCCAACTGGTAACAACATAGACCATGCTCTGAATATAAAGACTAACTGTCCCATCTTGATGTCTGCAAGAGAGGGTACCCCTTCTAGATGCCTCATTTGGACTCCAGTAAACTCTGGCATTGGGTCCTGTACTTTACTGCAGTTCTGTGACATGTCACACTATTCTGACATCCTTGTCTTTTCTTCCCCACTTCCCTCCCCCAGCTATTGTTCTCTTTGGTTTTTTCGAAAGCCACGTTTATGTTCTTTACGTATGGGAAGTATTTTTGTTCAAAATTAAAAACCTGTGATGTGTTCCTTGGCAAAATGATTTACTAAGCAAGGCTTGCTTCAACTTGAGAGAAAAGCTTTCAGTAGGGAACAAAACAAAAATCCCACAAACCATGGTGGCCACTCTGTAATTCTTATTCATAGAAACTAGATATACTTTATATGTGTGCATTAAATAAACCCTCTTTTCCCAATACAAGAAGGTGAATATTGGAGTCACTAAACCTTTTGTTATTAAGCAACACATGGTTATAGAAGTATATATAGACATTTACATTTTTCCTAAAACACTGGCTTTATAGTAGGAACCAGAATGATTTTCTCAGGGATTAACCTCCTGGCCACAAGGCACAAAGAGAACCATGTAGAAACAATATTTGCAGAGGGCCTATTACCTGCAAGGCATTGTGCTGGGGGCTTTATGCACAGTTCTTTCACTGAATCCTTACCACTAACCCTAGGATGGAGGGAGCAGGATGATCCCATTGACTGAGGGAGAGACTGAGGCTTAGAGGTTAACTATCCAGCCCGAGTTCTTTCAGTCCTTCCTCATTCTATCAGGCTGCTCCTCATTTTTGAGATGCCTCCTAGTACTGCCATATTTCTTGCCTCATTTGTGTGTTTTCCTTTTTCTATAAAGCAGTGAGATCACTAGGTCAGGTTTGGTTTGGACAGGAGTTGCCTGAAAGGATGACCAGCAGCCAGGGCTGGTTGCCCACAGCATGAGTACTGTAACTAAAGATCAGGTGGTGAGGTTGATGCTGTCTACCTCTCTGTGCTGTGGCAGGGATTAGAGAGAACATACAGGAAGGATTTGGCAAATAGTTGGTAATTATTCACTCTTCAACCTCTGCATTCCTAACCCCACAGCTACTACTGCATCCACCAGAGCTCTGTGTGAGCAGGCCCAGGCCTGCCCCGGTTTCTGAGTCAGTGCTGATCAGCTTTTGCAGCTGAAGCCCATTCCATGGTGGTCCTGACATCTTGCCTAGATCCAGCTATATCTGACTCCTCCTCTGGGGCACTTTTCCATCCTCTCTCATCCCCAGCCCAAGCTCTGGCTGGGGTCTCGCTATGAGCAAGCTTGGCTCCCTCTTCCTGCCGGCTCCCTCTTCCTGCAAGGCCTGCTGGATCAGATGCCCAAACCCGCCTTCACTCCAGGCCACGCCTAAGCTCGCTATATCCTTTGAATATTGTAGAATGCTGTTGCAGAGCTGGCCTTCATAACTGGGTGTGGTCTTCCCACTCGGTGTTCGCTATTGTTACCATTCTGAGCACCCTGAAGGAGCCAGGCCCTATAACAAGACAGGCAAGGCCAGGCAATTGAGTAAGGAAGGTACTATTAATATCTTAATTTGAAAATGAGTAAACTCTCCGCTCCGATGCAGGCAAGAAACAGCATGCCCAGGGTCCTACGCAGGAGCTGAGGGCAGCATCCCCCACTGGGAAACAGACAAGGAGCATGCAGAAAACACCACTTCCTTACAGGTGGCCCACGACAGCTGCCATAGCCACGGCTGCCGCAAAGGTGGCTCGACCACAGCAGTAGCCACAGCTCACAGGGAGGCAGCCCAACAGACACTTGACTGCAGTGACACAAGGAGAGTCACCAGTGGAGACCAGAAAAAGAAGAGGACGTCTCTCTCCTCAAAGCCCAGTCTAGTGAAACAGAAGAAGCAAACGCTCTAACATGCCCCTGCTGTATTTCTGATTTTAGTAATTTCTGTCTTCTCTCTTTTTTTCTTGGTCAGTTTAGGTAAAGGTTTGCAAATTTTGTTGATCTTTTTAAAGAATAATAAGAAAAGACTATTAAGCAGTCTTCAAAGCACCATTGATGCAAATATTTTAATCAATATTACATAATTCTTTTAGGGTATAATAATCTTTATATATATTGTAAAATGTGTTAAATATGTAACTATCATTCATTTTCTTTTACAGACTNATTTGTTTTGGCTACTTTAAGAAATCATGCCATGACTATTTTAATGGACATTTTCTTGTGTATACATGTAAGATTTTTCTTTTTGTTGGTCCTTTTAAAGAATAATAAGAAAAGACTATTAAGCAGTCTACAAAGCACCATTGATGCAAATATTTTAATCAATATTACATAATTCTTTTAGGGTATAATAATCTTTATATATATTGTAAAATGTGTTAAATATGTAACTATCATTCATTTTCTTTTACAGACTTTGTTATGGGAGATTGAAATCAAGCTCAAAACTCATTTCTCAAATAATAAAAACATCTAACAACAACAACAAAAAGAAAAATCTTACATGTATACACAAGAAAATGTCCATTAAAATAGTCATGGCATGATTTCTTAAAGTAGCCAAAACAAATGGAAAGAACCTAAGCTCTTCATCAACAAAAGAATGAATAAACAGACAAAAAAAGTTATTTGTATTGTACTCGCCACTTCTCTGTAACTTTCACATTGTTTTAAAATGCTAAAAGATATAAATAAATAAATAAAATGAGGAAACTGAGGCTTAGGAAGGTGAAGGACCTTTCTCCCCAAGTCACACAGCTAGTAAAAAGGAGATAAAGCCAGGCCAAGGATCCCAAGCCGGGGCTCACAACCGTTACACCTTTTCATCCCACCTGTACTGCTTTTCATCTCACCTGTCAACCCTCCTTTTCCAATTGATGTGCTCCACGCAGGGGTGCTTTCTTTTTATTGCACCACCTCTTACAATGTACTTAGCGACCAATTTAACTGTCTACGCCTCTCATTAGACTGGAAGCTCCCTGACAGCAGGGAACTTATTCCTGCACCCCAGTGTTTAGCACAATGCCTGGCACAGGGTAAGTACTCCAAAGGATGTTTTTTGACTGAATTGTATTGGCTTTTTCTTTTCTACCTGCTGTTTTAATTTGCTGAAGTCTCAGCCTGCCCTCTACCCAAACTCATCTGAGCTACGAGAGATCTAGAATCAACATCAGCAGTTACTCTTGGATCTGAAATGTGTGCATGTGTATGTATATGTACATATGTGTATGCCTGTGTGTGTTTGTGTTTGCTATGATATCAACTAAAGCAACTATAGTTTTCCAAACATTTGTCTACATCAAAAGCTTTTAGCCATCATGTTTCTTTAGTTTCTTTTAGTTGGGAAACCTTCCACAGCCTTTGTCTTTATGACATAGATATTTTTGAAGAATATAGTCTGTGAAAAAAATAGAATACTCCCCATTCTGGGTTTGTCTGATGTTTCCTTATGACTAGATTCAGGCTATGCATTTGCAGCCAAAGAGGTGCTGATTCCTTCTCAGGCTAACACATCTGGAGGCCCATGATGCCCATTTGCCCATCTGAAGTTAATTTTAATCACCCAATCAAGATGTTGTCCTATTACTTCCCTGTATATTTAACATTCTTTTTCCTCTTGTAACTAATAAACTATGAAGAGACATTTTAAGACCATGCATACATCCTGTTACTCATCAAAATTCCCTCCTGGATTCATTGATGATTCCTGCTCATACCTATCTTTAACATGTGATTGCAAAATGATGATTCTGCAATTAAATGTTATATCTGACCCTAGACTGGATCCTGTACAGAAGGTAAAAATGCCATATAGAACAGAAAATAAACACTAGATGTCCTCCCTAAATCAATGTAAGTCTTTCATTTAATGGATGACATTGAATCAATTAACAAGTACAAGTCTCCCCTAGATTGAATAACCCCCATGGTCTGGTCCCATCCGAGACCTTGCGACTCTATGAGAAACTTCTCTCGCCACGACGGTGTCTGCATGGAAACTGTCAACTAAGTAATAGTGGCATTCTGAAATGGAAGACTCTAGTTCTAGTTACACGTTTCTGTTTTCTTTATTAGAAGACAATACAGAAATGATGAAATGATACCTCAAGGGTCTTGAATATAAGATGAAATGACAGAGGTCCCTAATGTAATGACACAGAACCTTCTGACACCAGGACTTGCAAGCCCTGTTCAGTCCCCCTTCATGATCTCTGAATACTCCTTTTGGTGTTCAACCAACTTCAGGAATACTTGATATTTCTTGTCGTAATATCTGTGGGAGAAAAAGGAATTTGTTGAATGATCTCAAGACAAAACCATCATGTGGTTTCCCCTTCCATTCAGAAGAACAGGAATGTTATCTCTTATGGTTATGCCGACACCTCCCAGTTTCTGAATTCTTACAGCATGCTGGGCAACGGGTTAGTGTATTTCATCCCTACTACCTGTAACCTACATGAAGTGTTCTTCCCTCCACTTCAGAGAAAAGGACATTTGCTCAGAGAGGCACATCCAAAGCAGCACAGTTAAAAACGGGCAGAGCAGTAATTCAAACTCACATCTGTCTGACTTCAAAGCCTCCACTGTAGGTACATTCCCAGCTTCAGTAAATACTTCTCATATGATGAGCCCCAGGTTTGATGACTGGCAGAAAACCAGGGAGGAGACCAAACATTTTAATCACCCTTTTGCAGATTCCACATCTAGATTTCCTTTGCAGACTGCTTTACCCAGGAGTAAAACCCCATGGAAATGTGTCTAATGCCTTTCCTGTAGCTGTGCCCTGCCTTCCAGGCATCTCACAGTGACCTTGCTCTCCTTGTCCTCTCCAGCTGACTCTTCAGGTGAGACCTGTTAGAACGGGTGCTGGCCATTAATCAGATGGCAAAGCAGCTGAAGCTGCTTTGGCATCAGTCCTGGGAAGGATAATAGCAGCCTACACAAATATACTTGAAGACATGCAACTGTGTCCTTACTCTTCTTGGTTGGGGGAATTGACATGGGGTGAGTGGTTGATGAAGCCAGTTTAGTTAGCATGGCTTGGTAGATTCTGGGGTGCTCTGAAAAGTCCTCATGAGGGAGCTTTGGTGCAAGCTTGTGAATTGGGGGAGAGGTGTTATAAGAGCAACCTTGGATACACATAGGGACTCCTACTTGTCACACAGAGCTACGTGTTAATAGGAGTCCCCCAGCCCCCAACATTTCTACCTTGAGCGTTCTGGTAACGTAAAAGCTGTGATGTGGCCAAACGCAGGGTAAGGAGGTGGGTGAAGCCTGGGTTGGAATCTCAGAATCTACCTCAACAGAGCTGTTGTGTGAGTTAAATGAGGTAATATATAAAAAGCACGTAGAACTGTGCCTGACTCCTAATAAGTGTATAAATGCTAGTTAGTACTTTTAAAATAATATTCTAATATTATCATCAGTCTGGCTATATGAAGGTACTACTAAAACCCACTCTATGAGCCTTCAAATTTATTAATCATGGAATGATTTTGGGACCATTTTCTTCTTTTAATGATATTCTATAAAAATATGTTAAGCAATTCTTTCACTTATATGAGATGGATTTCCTGACTTTAGAATCTCAGAACTGACAGAAGGGAGCTAAAGTTAGTACCCCTTCTCATATACTTGAAAATTTCCAGTTTTAATACAGACAACTTTGTTCACTGGCCTTATTCTTTATATAAATGGAATCATACTGTATTTGTTTTTGTGATTATCTTACTTAGCATAATGTCCTCAAGATTCACCCATGTTGTGGCATATGTCAGAATTTACTTCCCTTTTAAGGCTGAATAATATTCCATTGTATATATGTATCTCCCGCCCCACTTTTTTTTTTTTGCTTACACATTCACCCATTGATGGACACAGTCGGGCTGCTCCCATAGTTTTAGATGTTGTGAATAATGCTGCTGTGGTTAAGGGTGTAAAAATAACTCTGAGACCCTACTTTCAGTTCTTTGGGGTATATACCGAGAAGTGTAATTGCTGGATCATACGTTAATTCTATTTTTAATGAACTGCCATATTGTCCAGTTCCAATTTCTCCACATCCTCACCAACTTTTTTTTTTAACAGTAGCCATCTTAATGGGTTTGAGATGGTATCTTATTGTAGTTCTGATTTGCATTTCCCTAATGGTTAGTAATGTTGAGTATCTTATCATGTGATTATTGGCCAACCTTCTTTGGAGAAATATCCATTCAAGTCCTTTGCCCATTTTTGAATTAGGTTGCTTGGATTTTTTTGTTGCTAAGTTTTTGGAGTTCTTTATGCATCCTGGATATTAATCCCTTATCAAATATATGATTTGCAAATATTCTCTCCCATTCTGTAGGTTGCCTTTGTACTCTTTTGATAGAATCTTTTAATGCACAAAATTTTTCAAAGTACTTTGAAGTGACTGTTGTAAAGCCACATATGAATTTGGTCTGGGCATAATGACAAGATTTGGGTCATTCTAAAAATTTACTTGTTGACCTACAGTTGCTAGATTAGGCTCTCTGTGCTCCTGACTTTTTAAGTGAGCTAAATCTCCTCTCTTCCACGTTCTTCCCAACACAGTCAGTTTTTTCTATGTGGCACAGACCTAAGTAAATGTCAAGTACAGTTAGTAATGTGATTTCAGGCAAAGAGATATGAGAGTAGCCTAGAAGGAAATTGGCTCCCTCCTTCTGCTTGCAAATCTTTGGGCCACCTGCAGATGGTGCTAAGGCACCATGTGTGCCTCCTCCTTCACAGAGGACAGCTGCCAGCTGCCAGCTGCCAGCAAGAAGCCAAGGACTCTTCAAAAAACTTAAAAACAGACTTCCCTCAAAGGTCTTGGGAGGGTCAGGGAAGAGATGGAGAAGGATAATCTGTTTCTAATTTCAATACTCCAGGCACCCTAAAGGAAAACAGAAAGGGGCAGCTGAGTTTCACTGGGAACTCAGATCTCTCCATGTTCCTACTCTGGGCTCCCCTACGCGAGGGCCTGCTCCTCTGACTTTGGTGTTTAGAGAGGGGTTTATATTCAAACGGTTAACAGCCTGACTCCATTTGGAAAGAAGAAAATGAAAAGAAATTGGACTGCTTTTTCCATGGACATTTCCAACTCTGTTAAATTCTGACCGTGCTTTGGGTAGGATCTGCACCTTGGCCTGTCATTACATGAGGTGGAATTTGTTTTTATGTCTTAATCTCAAATTATAAAGGCACTTGCACAACTGTCCCTTCATCTTCAAACTCACTACCAGTGACTTAATAGAAGTCTTTTTCATCTGTAACTTGGATTGTTGAAAAAGCCTTCTGTCTGGTCTCTCTGCTTTTACCCTTATTCCCTTCTAACTGATCCTGTAAGAAGAATCTTTCTAAAATCTGCATATGACCAGGTCTCACTGTTGCTTAAAACTCAGTACCTCGGTTCTGCCTGTAGGATGAGTTCAAACTCTTTAGGATGTCCTCCAAGCTCCACATGAGCTCAGCTCCTCTTCCCCAATGCTACCCTGCCCCCAGTCTCACTTCCTGCTATTCCCCATCTCATACTTTGTGTTTTGAAATTCAGTGGTTTATAGCTACCTGAAGATAGCATGCTGTTCCCATTTTTATAACTTTGCATATGTTATTCCCTCCACCAAGAACGTTCTTCCCTGCCTTAGCCTGTCTAGCAACTTCTTTTAAGCATTTTAAGTCAGCCTAGACTTAACCTCCTCTCAAAAGCTTTCCCTTAGCCCTCCAGTGTCACATGCCTTTCTTCCCTGGACTGCTCTGTCACCTGGTAATACTTCTATTGTAGAACTTATCTCTGTGTTCTGAAATGATCTATGTACATAAATCAGATTGTGTCTTATTTCCATCTAAATCCCATCTGGATTATCCCAATCTAATGCCTTGACTATAGTAAGAACTCAATAAATTAATATTTTCTTTGAGGTTAAAAGGTCATTTTGTAGCCCTCACTGTCAAATGATACAAAGGGTAGAAGAATGGACAGATGCTACTGGGTCCTTTGATGGAGGAGATAAGAGATCCCTATTTTAGAACAGAGAAGACCAGATTTGCTGCTGATGACATAGGGAAAATAACATTGGTTTGAGAGTTCAGAAGCTTGTTTTTGACCCCCAGCTCTGGCCCTACCTATCTCTGCAATCTTAGGTAAGTGAAAGTGACTTTACATCTCTGGGACTTAGTTTTGTCAATTATTAAATGAAAGAATTGGATTAGTTGACCTCTGGAGTTTATTCCAAATCTACAGTTGCATGCATTTGTTCTCATTCTTTAGCACCATACATATAAAAAATATAAACTTACTTTTTATCCTCACGTCTTGGGAACACAACTTTCCCAACTTTGCTCATTCTTGCCATCGCCTCCTGTTAACGGGAAAACAACACGGGGAGCTGAGTTGGAAAGGTAAAACCAGGGTGAGGCTGTCACAGGCAAGAACACTCTAACTAGAATCCACTTCCCTTTAACATAATCAGTTAGTCCAGATTTTTTCCAACTTATTTTTCCCTAGTAATAAGAATAAAACCCAATGAATATTTAAAGTTACATCCGTGACCACACATCCTGGGCTTAATAAATAGTTGTGTATTGAGGCCTCCAGGGCCTAAACAACCCAGAAGGCAAAGCATTTTTATAATTGCCTCCAGGGATCAGTAGGTGGGGTTATTTCCCCTCCTCCTTACCTGGACTTGGGTGGATGGTACATAAGAAGACATTATGATCAGCCACTGGGCACATCACATACTTAACTAAAGATAGTAACTAAATGGAACCCTTTGTACTTTAAAAATAAAATATTCAAGACCTCTTCAATTCACCTTCAGCTCTTTTTCCAGCAGTCTCTGAAGTTGTGACTACAGATGTGAGACTCCTGGGCTGAGTCTGGAGTGACCTGATTTCCAGAATGGGACTTCGGGACATTTTTGCCTTTACAATGGGGCACTTGGGGAGATGACATGTTACGGCATTGGGTGGACATGCTGTAGTATGTACAGTATCAAGATCAGCCACAGATTGTGTTGGTTCCATTATATGAACAGAAGGGTTAGTTTCCTTGGGCAGTCTCCCAAGGCTCTTAAGGCCACCAGGAAGTTAAGGGGAATGGAGTAAACCCAAACTTGGAGTCCAACAGACCTGACCAGGGAAGACTGCAAACAATAGAGTGACAAAGCTCCACAGAATAGGCCCTGTCGTAGGAACAATTACTGAACTCCTATTGCTAAGGATGTAGTCGTTCTGGGATCACATGTGTACATCTTATTCCACACATTTACTAATTACTCACTATGTACCAGACACTGTGCTAGGAATCAGATTTGCATAAGACATACTCTTTGTCTTGAAGAAACTCACATACTAGCAGGGGAGGAAAAAATGTACAAAGCTGACTACCGCATGGAATGAGAGAGCCCCTAGGTATCTTCAAAACATATCCAAGTGTCTCCCTGACCATCCTTGCCACCTTACTGTGATTGACTGAATGATTTGCATACCACTAATTACCCTCTGACATGCCATGCACTTACTCTTTATGTGTTCATTATCTGCCCTCTCTACTCCTTCCTTTCACTAGAATGTAAGCAACACAAGGGCAGGGGCTGTGTCTGTTTCCTGCTGAATCTCAGCACCTAGAATACTCATAAGACATATTGAGCCCTTTTATGTGCCAAGCATAGCACTCAATATCTATGAAATACAGAGAGGAAGACTGCAGGGGCTTTTCATCAAGGAGCTCACCATAGAATGGAAAAGACATTTACTGTGATCAAAATAGAGTGTGATAAATACTATGGTGGAAGCGGATAAACTTCTTTTCAATAGTTATTCAAGGGTTGGGAAACCTGATAGCTTTTTCATCTGCTAACTTACACAAATTTCCACCCATGCTAGGTTGCTCTGCCGACTCTCCCGCAAGGATAGCATGAACATTCTGAACTGGTTATCTGGCGTCCTGGCCCTCAACAGATTTGGAAGCACTGACTGGGAGATCAGAGCTGCCAAACACAGCAAGCACACTGACAGCAGAGAGAAATGGCAGCCTTAAGTAGAGAGAAGATTTTTAAAATTACAAAAAATTATTGACAAGGGAGCCATGGAGAAAAGACAAAAACTAAACAAGGGCTGTCTGGAGCCATTTGGTGAAGAAGCAAACAGTCAAACACACCTCAGTGAGGTTGCTGCTGTTCCACTTACAGGGAATTTTAAGAGCTCTGCTTCCCTCAACACATGTTAGAGCACTGTCCTTCACAGACTGTGTTCTGATTCCCCTAAAGCAAGCCCCGCATCTTTCTGAGGTGGTCTCAGCAACCCCATCATGAACTTTGTCTCTCATCCTCAGGACGTATTTTGTCTCCGTCCCTCCTTGGGTCTTGCTCTGCTGTGCTTCGGGGAGGATCTTGCCTCCTGTCCCCATCCCTGCATCATGAAAATGCCCTTGGGGAATGCTCCTCCTGTTGAGCTTAGGTCCCTGACTTGAGACCACATTCCAGGACTGCCTTCATGGGTGGGATCCAGGAAACTTGGATTACGGGAGGTACTCCATAAATGTTCTTTTCCTTCCCTATGGCAGATGTGTGGACAAATGGCAGACATCAGGGAAGTCTTTCTTCATTTCTTTACCTTACCTTTGCTTGTCTTAAAAATAAATTATTGAGAAACAAACACCAGCAATAGAGATTTTGAAAGTTCAAAGAGAGGTTATTTTGTTTCTCAAAAAATAGATTTAAAAGTGAAACTTAGCTCAGGTATGAATTCTACTGAGATTTTCTTCTCTGACTGATCCCTGCTGCCTGCCTGCCCCCCTAAATTGAGGTATTTGCTCCCACAGCAACCTGCGCTCCATTTATCACAGCACTTATGACATGGCACCATAATTTTTTGTTAACAGATTAGCCTTCCCAAATAGACCGTGGGCTCCTTATGGAAGGAATTGTTATAATTATTTTCATTGTGAAACTCAGCATCCAGCATATCGTATGCACTCAGAGAATGTCTACTGAATGAATGAACTTAAGGATAATACACGTGACAGAATGATAAAATGGAAGTTTTGGCTGAGATCTAAAGATGACAGATATTAGATGCCAAAGTGAGCTGGAAAAAGACCACCCCGAAGAATTTGTAAAAAGGGTGGTTGGGGACCCATCAATCAAGTCTTACACTTTTCATCCACATGGAAGGCCAAAGAGATAGATTTTCAGGACAGAGCTGTTGGTTTATTACACACGAGGGCTCTTTCCAGGGTGAGGCGTGAGGGGACTCTCCCCCTTCAATAGTCAAGAGAGCAGGGTTTCACTGACACCGAGAGGACTTGGCATGTATTTCTGAGGTTGTAGCTCACACAGTGGATTGTGTGAGTCCTGCCTGGAAGAAACGAGCTGGCTGGCAGCTTCAGTGTAGAAATGGTGGAGAGATTGCTCTGGGATTAGCTAGCATTGCCAGCGTCTGTCAGGCTCCCAGTGGCATGACTGCTTCCTATGGAAGCAGTGGCCCACATGTGACAGAGCTGTCAGGGGCTGTCTTGGGTCCTATTCAACAAGGCTGCCTAATGAGGCAGAGGGAGTCTGCACAAAGAAGCTAGAGAAGAACTACCAGAGTTCTAAGGAATTAAGAGAAGAGTACGCAATCTACCAGAAGAGAGAGGCATTAACCAGGACAAGGATATTGGAGGTGAGAGGTTTTCAGAGGTCAAAAGTATTCAGAAAAGTCTATGATGGAGGTTTATGAGACCAAGAGCTAGCTGGAAACATCTATTAGGCTAAGAGAGCATAAGGCCCATTTATGACAGTGCTGATCAGATAAGAGCTTTCCTACACTTCCAACTTCTCTTCCCTTATACCCTCTAGCCACCTCAGAGGAACAAGAAAAAATCCACTGTGTTGGAGAGGAAGAAAGAATCTGATCCCGGCTACCTCTTCTCATTTGTGGCAGACCCAGCTGGAGAAACTGGGAGACATCTTACCTTCGCCTTTGCATATTTCTCTCGATATTTGGATTTCTGAATTTTGGCGATGGCTCACAACTTAAAGGGACCATAAGCCTTATATCATCTAAGTGATTTAGAACTTTTCCAACAAAGTAATGGAACTACCAGAACTGTTAATCAGCGCAGGAAAAAACAAGCTCCACTGTACGTATGTAAAGGAGCAGTGGGAATAAAAAATAGAGTTGTTTTTTGATTCTGTCTCCAAGGATGTGTTTGTGCTATACATTTTGTTTGTTTTACACAATATGTTAAATGCAAGTTGATATGCATAAGAAGGCTTGGATGAAATGTGTTAAAATGTTAACAATTTTGAGAGCATGCTGGTCATTTTTTTTCTTCTTAACTTTTGTGTTTTCTGAATTTTCTACATTGGCATATACTAATTTTATATTGTAAGGAAAATACAAATATACTGATTAATTAAAAAAAAAAAAAAAGAGTTATGCTTACACAGGAAGTCAAAATGACTCAGGCTCAGTTTTCTCTCTCCTGGAAGGCAAAGCTTATTATGGGTACCTGACACAATGTGGAGAATGCCCAGAGATTCGGTGTTGCCCTGAGAAATAGCACTGCTTAATTTTCCAATTTCTCCAAGTGATTAACATAAAACTGAAATCTCATGATCCCACTGGCTGCAGTAAATCTAGAAATGACCACAGCATAACAATATGAATTTATTATGGAAATGCTGACACATACTAAATATAGTCACCACCACAATATATTTCTGTTAGAAAGGGTTTATTTGAAGTTGGCCTCCAAATTCATACTTTTTGTTAGCGGGTGGAAGCCGGACAATCTTAATTTGCAGCACGCTACCCTCTTTGTTTGAGAGTCTAGACAGCACAATGAATACAGTGACTTTTCTTTTTCCTTTTTGCCCACACAATGAAAGCTTTTTAAAAAGAAAATAGTTTGTAAAATAGCATTTTAATCACTTCTTTTCTTTTTCTTTATAAGGCAGAGCTATAAATAAATCATGAAAGTTCACATTTGATTGTCACTTCTGAGAGCGAGTGAAAGGTTTCTGAAGGAAAAAATAGGGGCCCTGTCCTACGGCCATGAAAGACCCCTTTCATGGGGTTGACCCTTCCCTGGCGTGTCACGGCTGAGATACCAGTCAGCACACACTGATCACCACTTCTCTGGGGCAGCAGTGGCAATTGCCAGGCCCGTGTGGGCAGGGGAAACACCCAATTCTCATGTGTTATGGCCTGGCTTGGGAGCCACCAAAGGGCTGCAGGCCACACTGGGGTGAGTTACCAGGGAAATTAGGCTAAAGGAACAAAGGGGTCTTTCATCACCCATGGTGAAAATGTGGATTCCATGAGTGGCAGACATACTAATGTTGGCAATTTGGGGAGCAGGGGATCTGGTACCATCTCCCCTACCCTGGGGAAGGGGAACAATGGCCTTATGACTTTGGGGAAGACTGTCAGGTAGTCTAGACTATGCACCAAGGGGCACTGCAAACTTGGCAGTGTCCAGAGTCATTATCTAAAGGGGAGAATAAATTAGGACATGGTGTCGTGGAAGCTAGCTAAATGTGAACTCCCAGAAGGCAGGAACTACGTCGCTGTAGGTCCTGGCACTTAGAGGCGCTTGGTTAATGTGTACTGAGTTGCTGAATGAAAAGGTGATGGCTTTCCTCATGGAGGCAATGTAAGATCATTAAAGGCAGTGCTGCTTAACATGGCACACATGCACTCCACGGAGTGCTCAAGTCAAAACCTTAGGATTCCAGAAGAAAATAACGGAAGCACCACTTACATAATTTCTAAAGAAATTAATTAAGCTTCACCAGCATTTAATAGGTGGACTGTCACTATATCTGACAGCTGGGCCACACATCAGACACCGTGAGTCATGTGAGATGTGTGAGGTTTCTTGAGAGAAGAGTGGAAGCTCTCCAACAGCCAGGGGACCACAGCATGGTGCTGGCTTCTATGTCCTCAGCTTCCAGGATTTGCTATATGTTGTCACTTACATGTCCCAGGTTAGTGGATTTATAGGTATTATCTAGTTTTACTTAAACTAGCCCTCACAAAATGGGCAAATGGCTGAAAAAGATCATTCAGTAGATTGCAGGTGATGGGGATGATTCAGATTCAAGTAAACTAGAAAATGGTGATGCTGTCATTCAGTACTAGCTCCTTACACTGTAAGGAAAAAGAATGAAGACCTAGTCAGATAAGAATTGGGAAAAAAATCAAAATTACCAAGAAGACTGTTTGAGATATGGATACATAGGCACATACAAAACCATTGAGAAATCATCAAAACTCATTTAAAAATCACTAAAAACACACCTGGTTATACATATATAACATTTAGATATTGCATAATGTTAACATGAGGTCATCATGATAGGCAAACACATTTGAAATATTTTTGTTTCAGCTATATTTCACCTGTTTTATACTGTAAATAATATACAAGCACAGTTTAACATATTTATGCCTTTTCATAAATAAATTTCCAAGTATTAAGAATGCATGCTCAAAGTTTTTTTAACTGATAGGGTATATGATCCAAAATATAGGTGATGTACATTCACTTAGCAGCCAACTACACACTGCCATTGCTTTGTTACCAGGAAAGGCAACATCTCCCAGGTGCTTACTCTGTACTGGGCACTGTGCTAATCGCTTTCTGTACATGACCTTTTTAGCCCTCAGAATGACTTTATGACACATATGTTATAATCTATTACTTTATGACTGAAGGAACTGGACACAGAGAGAGTGTAAGTAATTTTCGCCAGGGCATAAAGCCAGTATGTAGTAAAGCCAGGATTCAAGCCCAGTTCTGACTCTAGGCCACTGTTCAGCCCTAAACTCAGACTCAATGGTATCATCCTCCCTGTAATAAAAAAAAGCTTGACCCTTGAATCTTCTAGGCTTGAGTTCAGATCCCATTTCTGTTCAACGTATTAGCTGTGTAATCACCCTCAGTGAGCATGAGTGGTGTGTGGGAGAGACAGAGACACACACCAATACAGTACACTGCACCTTTTTTCAGAGATGCTGACACACAGCTCTGAAACACATGAATCTGCCTTCTTGAGGAACTCTGACTCATTTTACTGGAACAACAAGTTCACATGTTAATGTGTGGGCTGAGGCACATGACCCCTCCACACAAAAACAGAAAATATAACAATGTGATTTTCCTCCAGCAAGCATTAAGAAATGGCTAGTTGTTCTTTTATTTATTTACTCATTTTCTTTTTGACACAGTCATCTTTTGACCTGCACCTGATATTCTGCGCAACCTCCATGCACTGGAGACAACAATGTCAATCGAGAAGCAGGAAGGGATGACAGAAAATAAAGAGTGGGAGAGGCTGTCATCGTTAATCATGATATGAAGACTGGCACCCCATTTATAATTTTAAATACACTATGTCTATCTATACACACACGTATACATCTTGTTTAGAGTGTTGATTACATGGGTGTATACACATCAAAATTCATCAAACTGTACACTTAGATCTGTGTATTTCACTTTATGAATATCTCAATTTAAAAATCGTAAAAGGAAATTAAAAAATACTGTATATGTGTATAATCGTGCCAGTACATTAATATTTTATTTAATTTTCAATTATAAACATTTCCACCAAATGGAAATAAAAATTATAGATACTCAGTTCTCCAATTTTGACTCTTACACCTCCAGTTAGTCTCTTGATCATAATGGAGGGGATATGTGGAGGCTCTCTAATTCTGTACGAAATGGAGATGGTAGTGGGAAGTTACTGAATTTTAGAGATGAATGGGCTTGGGACTGGATCCAGGCTCTGCTACTTACCAGATGTGTGAACTAAACCTCAGATTTCCCCTCTATAAGGTGGGAATAATATCATCTACTTACAGTATTGTTGAAAATTCCAGTATCCAGTTAACTGACCACCATCTCCCAGCTGGTCTCCTGACTTCTACTTTGCTCCCCCCTATAGTAGACAGGGCCAGCTGGGGTGATTTTTCAGAAAGAGAGAAAATATAGTGTAGTGATTAAAATAATAGACTCTGAGTATAATAGAGTTTGAAATTGGGCTTTACCACTTACTAGCTGTATGATCATGGACAAATTACTTAACTTCTTTATGCCTGGTTCCTGGTCTGAAAATGGGGATAATAACAGCATGCCTCTCATAGGATTGTTATGCAGATCATGTGAGTTATTTGAGGTAAAGCCCATAGAACAGTGCCAGCACATAGTAAATGCTCCATAAATTGATGTATTTATTACCCCACTTAGCAGGCATGTTCCATTTGGCCAGTGGTTCTTATTTGATTCATTTACTGCACTAAAACTGTGCCCAGCCAGAATAGGCCATCCATCACTATCTGTTCTATGAATCAATGAATGAAGTAAGTTAGATTCTCTCTTTCTGGGCTGTTCTTACCCACAACACTTCTGACACAAAATATGTGAGTTTTGTCCTCACATCAACCAATTCTCCAACTCTTCAGACACCAATTGGGTGTCTTAAACTTCAATTCTGACACTAACTATCCAGAATTAGCATCAGCTTCCACAGGTTTAAGTGTCAGTCCTATGAAACTGTCCCACTTCAGCTGCCAGTCTTTGAATGTGCCATATTATCTTGCCTTGCTTTTTGACTGAAACCCAAATTTCAGAGGGTGGCCTAGAACTTTAAGACTGAGCTCGTGCTGGCATCTCCAGCCTCATCTGCTGCTCTCACTGCGCTGGCCATGCTGGAAACACACCGATCATTATGCTGTTGATTGAACATACCAAGCTTGCTCCTGCCCAGGGCCTTCACACCTCTCTCAGGAAGGCTATTCTCCTGAATCTTTGTCTGGCTTTTTCATATGATTTAGGTCCTCTTCAAATGCAATCTCTAAAAGACCACCCTGGCCACTCTTGGATGAAGAAGTCCAGTTCTCCTAAACATCATCCATCATACCGTTTCATTTTCTTGTCTTCATAAACCTTTATAGCATGTAACATCTACCTCTTTCTATGTGGCCCTCATGTCTCATCTCTCCTGAATCTAAGCTCCATGAAAGTAGGGTCCTTGGCTTTCTTCTTCATTGATGGGTCCCTGGTCCCTAGCTTTTAGCAGGGGGTTAGCTAAACGTTACCGGAGCGTATATACTTATTGAATGCCTGTTTTATGCAAGGTACTATTTATATATATTTTGCTTCATTTGACTGTCACAGACATTCTGTGAGGAAGGTTTTATTATCTAAATTTACAATGAGGAAACAGAGGCTCAGAGAGGTTAAGTGATTTCCTTAGCTATTATATGGTGAAGCCAGGATCTGAAACTTGCTTTAACCCATGAATAAGACCAGGCCCATTCCCTGAAAAGCTCATATTCACTAGGAAGATCTCTGGCTTTAGTTCATGACACTTTATCTTCTTCTGATGACTTTGGGGCCCTATAAAACCCTAAAAGTTTGCTTTCTCCACTGTCAAAGACAAATTCAATTATGGTCATTATACTGTGCTTATAAGGGCAGGAAGGTGAATTCGTTGATGCATAGAAAGACTGTTCATATTAGTTTTCGAAGCAAACAAGATTACTGCCAGCTGTATGACCCTGAGCAAGACCCTTCCTCTCTCTGGGACTCACTTTCCTTAACAGTAGAATGAGGGGGTTGGATTAAATGATCTCTAAAGTCTTTGCCAGCTATGCAATCTCTTGGTTCAATGCACATGTGTTTTTTTTCATTAACTCTAAGTTGACAAGTTACTCCTTATTCCCCATGGTACATTTTATTAGGGTTTTACTAGGCCTACTCTGGAAAGGAATATACCTACTGTGTTTTCCCAGCAAGATAAAATTTCATTCCAACTCAGTCATGGGCAAATATGGTACAGGGGAGTGGTTCTATAATAGGTAAGGCTACCTACTTCTGTTGCAATATTTTGAGGTATAATACGTGGCCTCAGTGATAAAGGGTTGGGTTCAGATGTGAATAGTAAGCAAGGATTCATCCTATTTATTTACATGAGTTTGACTTGTCTCTTATGGGTTTTCTAAAGGCAAAAATATCAAGCTTCTTGATAAGAGCATCAGACAGATTATAGACTAAATCTGCAAGCCACCCCTCATTTCATAATCTACTGCTGACTAGAAAAGAATGATCCTGCTAATATTTCTGCCTGAGAAGGCATAAAGTAGTGAGCTGTAATAGAAATAATAAAAATAATAACGACAACAATAACTCAATGACTAATAATAATGGCATCTAACATTTTTGAGTACTTACTATGGCCTAGCACTGTATTATTAAACACTTTACTTACTTTATATCCCCGATTGAAAGATGAGGAAACAGACAGCTTTGAAACCTATACTCTTACACTCACTGTGGAACAAAGACTTCAGTGATAAATAGACCACAGTCCAAATCCTAGCTCTGCCATTTAACATTCTGAGTCTCAATTTCCTCCTTTTAAAAGTGAGAATTTTAATACCTGTTTTACAGACCTATTGTGTGAACGAAATGCTTAGAAGTATAGATATTACTACTATTTACCCATCAGATGAAATAAATATTACTTTATTTCCCTAGGTACTTTCTGAAAATATTTAAGAGTTGACATTGCCATGTTCATATGTTGCAGGTGGGTGGGGTGGTGGGCTGGGGAAGGTGATAGGTGCCAATATCCTTATGGCTCCTCAGGATCATTTCCAGACAAGTATTCCTCCATCTACAAGTAAAAAAGCCTTCTCCCCTGAGGTTTATAGCACCTCAGGACAGGTATAAAATGATGCATATGTTCGCTGCACCTCACTGCTGTCATTGCCAACCTCTTGCCTATTTCCCTAGGTTAAATGAGGTTCAGGCTCCTAGATCATAGCCTCCCTATCCACCTGGAGGTCTGTCATTATCACAGAGGACTTCAGCATCTGTTTACAAGACCCAGACAATGTTCCAGTCTCATGGTTTCAAACTGTTTCCAACTCCAGGGACCCTCATCTCCACACTCACTCACTCCCACAACCACACTCTGAAACTTATCACCAAATTAGGCTGCCATATTTATGTGTATTCCAATATACTAAGAGCTACTCTCTGACTTCAATTGCTCATCCATCCAATTCTCTCATTTGCTCTATCATTCTTACCAAATGGCCTTCTCCACCTCATGGCAATTTCTGGAATTTTGATCCTTTTCTTTTATTTCAATTCATTGGCTCTAATTTCTTCCATAGCTAGCTTAGAGTCCACCATTTATTTTGCCAAACACACTTACCAACAAGAATCACCACTAATACTCTCTTAATTGCCAAATTCAATGGGTTTCTCCAATCCACAGAAACCACTTAGCCGAGGATATCATTTATGGCTATAAGGGAGAAACTTTGTTTAGGATGGAGCAGGCCCACAGGAGGTTGCGAGCTGAGCAAGTGAAACATCCTGAAAGCTCTCAGGGTCTGAACACACACTATTGCAAATTTATACTGCCTGCTTCAAAGTTAGTTCCTTACCAGTTAGATTCTTGGGCCAACACGTCAGGAACCGTAATTGGCAGCAAAGGATCAAACTGTGTGATGGTGTTAACACAGCAAACAATGAGTTGCAAGGGATGCTGGGTAGTCGCAACTTCAATTGCTCTATGTTTAGGCAGGTGAATAACCAAGTTATCCAAGCAGAGGATATCTATCCATCCATCTATTCCTCCACACTCTCTAAAGTTCCCTGCTTTTGGATCTCTAACTCTTCTGAGCCACAGCTGTATTTAGTGTGGGGGGCCTGGACACCCTGGCCTAGCCTTTGGGGCTGCCCTTAGACTGATTTCCAGTACAGAATCCTGGCTAGGCCAAAATCATTCCAAACCAACTTCAGGAGGAAAAAGACAAGCAAAGAGGCTGAATCTGAAGCCAGAAGGTGGGGAGGCCAAAGATGGCACCAAAGCACCAAAGCAAGAGAAGGGCTTGGAGGGGAACTGGGAAGCCAGTAGGATAGAGAGGGAGCAGAGGTCAGGTGAGAGGGAAAGTCATGTCATGCAAGTCCATGATGTCCTTCCTTTTAAATTGGCTCATCATCTTTTCTACATTCCTCAAGTCCTCGGCTTCCCTGTAACATCATATAGCATATAGTAGGATAAAAGTCGATTTACTTCTATGTCTCCCCCACTGGACTGTGAGATGTAAGAGGGTAGAATCATTCATTTTATCTGTATTCCCAGCAAATGATATAAATAATGTAATAAATACATGTTGAGAGAATAAAAGAATGAATGATTAAATGGAATAATAAATTAAGGAATGAGTCAGGGTGGGACTGAGGATATCTGTATAAAGCAACTTTCAGATCTCCTTCAGTTGTACTTTTTGGTATTTCCTAATCCTCAGGTCATCACATTGTCAGATGGCAGGCAGTTAAGATCATGGTCTCTGGACTGCCTAGATTAGAACCTTAGCTCTTCTATTGGCTAAAATGAATGGCTTGGGCAATTTAATAACCTCTTTGTGCCTCAGTTTACTCATGGGTAAAAGAAATAATAGAAATAATTACTCATAGAGTTGTGAAGATAAAAGAGAAAATGTATGCAAACCACATAAATTAGTGCCTATCACAAAGTAATAGCTTAAAAATGTGTTATTTTTATTCAAATTATTATATCCATACCCACCCCAGCACTGCACAAGATCTTATAATGTTCTCCTGAGTGCTACTATTTAAAGACAGCACTTCCTAATCTTCTGTGCATGTGACATGCTGCTTGGGCAGGGAGTGATAAAGGGCACGGAATGCAGGAACCATTCAACAGTGGACATCAGCTGATGCCTCTGTTTAACGAGGGGAAGGAAGATGAACAATGAGCAGAAAGAAAGCTCCAAAGAATAAAAGTTGTAGAAGCTTCTAAGTTTGGAAATTCAGAGTTTATTTTTGGGTGGGACTTCCAGGCCTAATACATAAAACAAACAAAGAAAACAACAACTCTGTCAGCTGTGTTTACAAATATGAGCTTGCTCTGGCTTTCACAAGACACAGGGAATTCAGTCTGCTTCCTTCTGGTTACTATAGTATAGACAGCACATGGTGCGCTGGAAAGAAAACTGATCCGGAAATCAGGAGCCTCCAGTCATGTATTAATCTTCGTCTGGGCTCTGTTATTTTGAATACGTTGCTTCCTTTTTTGGGGATCCTGGTTTCCTCTTCTCAAAAAATGGGAAGTTTGAGCCAGATAATGTTAGCTTTATCGTTCAACAAAGTCATTGAGTACCTACTGTGTTCCATGCATTGTGCAAGGCACACTGGATGTATCAGGCAACCAGACAGCTTTGATCCCTGACCCCATGGGGCTTAGAACCTACTGGAGAAGCACAGGTGCTCCAGGAGAATGTAAGAGGAGGACAAAGCTAGTGTGTGTGTGTGTGGTGGGGGTGGGGGTGGGGATTAGGTAACTGCTAGAAGGTTGAAAAGGAGTTGGCCGGTAACGAAAGAGCATTCCAGGGTGAAGGAAATGCATATTTGAAGGCCCCAAATCAAGACACTATGGCACATTCAAAGAACTAAAAGAAACCCAAGATGGCTGGAGTGGGTAGAATTAAGGGAAAGAGTGATAATAGAAGAAGTTACAAGCAAGGCAGGGCAGATTTTGGATGGCCTCGTAAATCATGTTAAAGGTTTTCGGCATATGTCAAAGCAAGGGGAAAACACTGGTGAGTTTTAAGCAACAGTTTGTAAAAGATCATGTTTGTAAAAGATCACTTTGGCAATGTGTAGAGAATAGATAAGAGAACGGTGAAAGAGGAGGCAAAAATACATTCGAGAGGCCTTTGGAGCAGTCCAGGTGAGGGATGAGGGTGGCAGGGACTAGGGTGGTAACTGAAGAATTAAAGCAAAGAGAAGGAATTGAAGAGACATAAGATGTGGTTCACAACAATCCTGTGAGCCTGATGAGGAGGGGAAAGAGAAGGTGGGTTCACAATGTCCTCAAGCTTCTGGCAGGAGTGACTGAGGAGATGTGGCGCCATTTACAGATGGTGCCACGTACTGGGACAGTGCCAGTCTTGCAGGCAAAGGTGGAGATGATGAGTTCAGATTTTAACATGTTTAAATTGAGATGCCAGTGAGGCCTTTAAGTGGAGATGCTACGCAGATATCTGTAGAGCTGCTGACACATAAATAGCAAACGAATCCTTGAAAGTGGATGAAATGGGCAAAATTCTGTAGAAGACCACCCTATAAAGCCAGGTAGAAGACAATGGGTAGCTGGCAAAGGCATCTGGAAAGAAACATTCAGAGTACTGGAAGGAAAATCAAGAACATATGTTGTCAATGGAAGAATGTTTCATTGAAGAGAGTGCACCACTTTGCAAAATGCTGCCAAGGGTAAAGCAAGGTAAAAATGGAAAAGCCTTTGGGCTCAGCAATGCCCTAGGTTGGCATTAATGACCTAAGCTAGCATGATTTTGGTGAAATTCTGGGAGTGGAAGGCAGATCAGCTTTGGCTAAGGAGGTGGGGAAGGTGATGAGAGAAATCATGATAGTGAAGATAGACACCTTTTAAAACAGTTTTGACTGTGAGAGGCCATAACTGGAGGGGCTGATAGGCAGACAAAGAGATTTTGTTTAAGATGGGAGAGTTTAGAGCAGCACCGTCCAACAGAAATTATGTGAGTTACATAGGAATTTTAAGTTTTCTAGTAGCCACTTTAAAAAAGTAAAAAGAAGCTGGTGAATTTTATTAATATCTTTTATTTAACCTGTTATACCCCAAATACTACCACTTCAACATGCAACCAATACCAAAAAATGATTAATGAGACCATTCACCTTCTCTTATTCATACTAAGTCTTTGAAATCTGGTGTGTGTTTTATGCATTTCATTTTAGACTAGCCACATCTCAAGGGCTCAATAACTGCATTTAACTAGTGGCTACTGTATTGGACAGCACAGATCTAGAGTGTATTTAAAAGCTGATGAGAAGCAGTTAAGACTGAAGAAGATGCTAAATATCCAGGAATGAGAGGGGATCATGGATTGAGTGTGTTGTCAGAGGCAGTGGCAGACAGAGGAGCCTCTGATAATAGCTGTAATATCT
This sequence comes from Galeopterus variegatus, assembly GCF_000696425.1. Classification (NCBI taxonomy): domain Eukaryota; kingdom Metazoa; phylum Chordata; class Mammalia; order Dermoptera; family Cynocephalidae; genus Galeopterus; species Galeopterus variegatus. Next base: position 35,906 of record NW_007733247.1, read on the forward strand.
CTACCATTAGAACAAACGGGAAGGAGAGAAAAATTGTATCTGATTATAAGCAGTGGCATGCTGATAAATGTTCTATGACCGACTCTACCAAAAAAAACAAAAAACAAAAAACAAAAAACCCAAACAATAAAAGCTCTTATTTGTAGCATTTACCAATTTTTGTGTTGTAAACACTTCTACTGTGGCTAATTTCCATGATGCTACTAATGTGATGCTGCTGAACGTGGAGCTGGGAAGAGATGTGCCGATCTGCCCTTGTGAGCACGTATGAGCCAGCTCGAGCACACCACTGGATATAAAAAAGTGGGAAGGTTCGATGGCAGGTATCTTTCTAATGGCTTTTATCTTCTCTTTGAGGTACTTGATGGCTGAGAATAAATAGGAGGTCATCTGTTTGAATGTGAAAGGAAAGACAGGGATAGGAACTGGGAAGGTTTGATATAGTTACTGAGGAAAATGGGAAATTGAGCTGACATATTAGGTTCCTATCAGGAATGGATGGACACTCACATTGCGTAATTGAAGTAAGCTTAATAAAACCTTCCTTTAAAAAGAAGGTTTAGGAAAAGAAACAAATACTGATGACTGGCAACAGTGGGGAGCCATTACCATCTCAGCCTGAAGAAGCAGAGGGAGGGAGGGGGAAGGGAGCAGTCCCCATCACCCAGACGAAGTTGTAGGGAGAGCGCCACCTGCTGGAATGTGGTCTACACTAGATGATGGTGGAGGGATGCCGCTAACCCGCAGCAACCCAGCAAGGTGAGAGGTGGGGGAATAAAGACCTCCACTCTATCCTCCAGGCTCCTGCTGGTACCTCCCATTAGCCAAACCCAACTAAAAACCAGGAATAAGGGAGACTGTTTGGTGACAATATACAACCATGTGTCGCTTAGCAACAGGGATACTTCTAAGAAATGTGTTAGTAGGTGATTTTGTCGCGTGAACATCATAGAGGGCACTTACACAAACCTAGATGGGACAGCCCACTGCACACCTAGGCTATATGATATAGCCTAACATTTTGACCACTGTCTTACATGTGGCCCACTGTTAAACAAAACGTGCCTTAAGGTTTTGTCTTATGGCACTCAGAAAGCTGGATTCATCTTGAACCAGGACTTGATAAGACAAGAACGATGGGGAAAAAGCAGTCTCCATGCGGAGACTGACCAGGTGGAAAGAGAGAAGATGGGCAGGAGGAAAGAGAGAAAAGATTCTCAAAACAGCCCTTCAAGGTACACATTAACCCCATCTTAGAGATCAGGAAACTTAAACACCAGGCAGAATGTGGCTTGCCTAAGACAGCAAGTTTGGTAGTGGTGGGGTTAGGAGACAGGTCTGTCTATCCTGAAAGCTGTCTCCACCCTACCGCTCTACCTGCAAGTGAATGAATGGTTTGACTGAATTGGAGGGGAGGAAACACATTTTAATGTTCATTTAATGTTTTAGCTGAAGCTGAAGCATTATTGCAATTTTTACCCCCAATATACAAGCTCATACACAACAAAGAGCAAGGACTCACAAAGACACCCTTGGGCATTTTTCATTACTGATGCTCATCACAAATGTACAAGCTAAGAGGTGAATGAGGTGTGTGCAAGGGTGCCTTTTGTGAACTACAAGTGGACTCAAGTTCTCAAGTGGAATACTCTGTTACCCACTCTGTGTTTGCTCGTTTCTCTCCAGGCACTACTTGACCAGGTGACCTTCTTAGTTAGGTCCAGTGGTTTGGGAAGAAAGGAAGAGAGAGAGAACTGCAAGGCTTCCCCTGTGTGTCTAGTACTTAGGTATAACCCATGGGCCTTCCCAGGGGCTTGGTACATGCTGAGAGCTTGGGAATTACAGAGTGAACGGAATCTTTCAGGGACCATATTTTCTCTGTCAAATATTACATGGTCTGACGATAGGATAAAAGACTGGAAATCAAATTACAAAACTGGAAACAGCACAAGAAGAACCGGCAATAGCTGGGTTGACACTCCTGTGGTGTGACCCTGGGGCCATGAATGCGGTCGCTTGACCCACTTATGAAATTTCTTCATTTATAAAATTTGGCCAATACCTAATGGGTAGTTGAGAGGATTAAATGAGACCAAAGATGCAAAGCTCCTGGCCCATAGAAGTGCTCAGCAAACACTAGTTCTCGCCACTTCTCTGTCTCTCTCTGGTCCTTCTACTTTGATTTAACCATTTCTGTCTTTTCCCAGAATTACCACTTTCTTCTGACATTGCATTGCATTCCCAGGAGATACTAGTGGTTTTCCTGTGGCTTCCCAATTATGATTACTCTAGTTTTTCTGATGTTGTTTGGTCACTTTGGGGCCTTAGTTTGGGCTTTGGTGACCGTGGGTTGCCATTCTGGGGAAACCAAGGCATTTTGGATCATGGCTTTTTCCCCCATCTTTCCATAAACACCCAAATCCTTTACCTTTTATTCCAACTCTCATTTGCCCTCTGGTGCCTGGTTTGGCTGCATTTATGTTTACTTAATGACTTTCGGCAAAGGCCGACTTTACATATGGGAAGGAGAGGGCTTTGCTGATTTCTTCCATATGTTCATTTATTCATGTATTATGGTTTTTGTAACCTCACCAGCATAGATCCCTTCAGACAATCCTTACACTGTTCCTTAGAGACCCGCTTCTCTGTGTGTTCAGCTGAAAAGTTTCCATGAGAATATGTTTTCAATGCCCATTACCTTTAGCATAACTCAGCGTGGCTCTTAGATGGGTACAAAATTAATGTTCTTTAAGACTCTTTTTGAACAGAGAGGGCTTATTTGATTGGATGATTTTGTGGAAAGAGTCAGCAGACCTGGTTCTAGATCCTTCTCTTCATTTGTAAATGGTGTGAAATCAGACAGGTTCCGTAGCCACTCTGGTCCTGTTTGCTCATCATAAATCAAAAGGCTTGGGTTAGGTATGCCCTGAATCCTAAAAGCCTCACTGTGCCCTGCTCTTCCTCTTTCTTTTCTGTTCTTCCTCCAGTACTGGGTTTCTTGCTCTTACAGATTAGTGTGTAAAGTCCCAGTGTGTGCTTTTCCCTATATCAGCTCCTAAGCAGAGGTGTGTATAGGGGGAAAATTCAAGAAAAGAACCCCATCTCTTGCAAAATGCATGAATGAAAATGGAGCTCTATTTCTCATTTTGTAAAATGTTATCTTGATTTCTTTTTCTGTAGAACACTTGGGACTTGGCTTAGTGTGATGGCATGAGCTCTGGAGAAAGGCAGACTTGGGTTTGAACCCTGCCTCTTATCTTATCAGCCTGTGTCCCTGTGCAGGTTTCTTAATCTTGCTAAGCCTTGTCTTCCTTCTCCATAGAACAGGAGTAATATTTGCCTTGTAGGGATGGTGGGTGGATAAGTAATCCTTAATTCCTAGCTTAGTGTTTTGCATACAGCAATTGCTCACAAATATTGGTTACCTCTGTGTACAGTGGATTCCATGGTGGAAGTGCCACAGTGCTGAGAACGTTCTCACAGGATGGAACTGACAATACTCTGTGTATTAGTCCATTTCCGTTGCTTATAACATAAATACCCGAAACTGGGTGATTTATAAAGAAAACAAAATTTATTGCTTACAGTTTTGGAGGCTGGGAAGTCCACAGTGCAGAGAACACATCTGGTGAGGGTCTTGGTGGTGGCAACAGTGACCCAGGAGTCTCACATGGCAGAAAATGGTGGAGCAAAGAGAAACACTCTCAGGTGCTCTCCTTTTAAGCCCTCAGAATCATGCCCCTGACCACCATTATTAATCCTTTCACTATGGCAAGGTCCTACAACCTAATCACCTCTTCGAGGCTCCACCTTTCAATTACTGTAATTGGATTTCCCACCCTCAATAGTTGTAGTGGGGAGTAAGCTTTAATGTATGGACTTTGAGGGACACAATTCAATTAATCCACAGCACTCAGAGAAGATCACAAGATCAACTGTTGTCAAAGCTAGGACTAGAACTTGGGACTCCTGACTCTCAGGCCATAGATGTTTCTCATGAGCTGAAGAGGAGTGGGGGAAAAATGCAGGGGGGTGCGGTGGTGGGATTCACTGGGCATCAGATGTTGCCTAAAGCAGGAAGGTACATGCTCTATATGAAACACTAAACTAGTAATTAATTACTTACCTACCCCAGAGGGCTGGTAAATGGAAGGAGAGTCTCAAGGGGCCAGGACATGTGTGTGCGAGGTGGGGTGGGGATGGGGGGTTTGGAGAGTGAGGCTGTGTTTGGTAGCTTGGGCAAAAAAGCTTTGCTAGTTTATTTGCAGAAGCCAAATGAATCTCTGTCAGGTAATCAAGAAGTGATCTGTCAAGTTAGAGGCAAGGGCAGAACAAGAAATGATCCTGTCCACAGCCTCCCCCGGGGTCCTCTCTGCTCAGAAGCATGAGGAAGAGCAGAGTCACAGAGGGGACCTGGCAGCTGTCCTTGGACCTTCCTTTCTCTATCAGAGAGCAGTCCACATCAGAATCGGAGCCATGAAAGTCCTCTCTCCATCCCAGGGTCTGTGTTGGGGCACTGAGATGCAGGAGAGGCTCTCTGCACTCGCGAGCCTCAGGTGACTCATGCTGTGTGTGTGGTATGTATATCAGTATGCTATATGTATGTATGCTTCACGTATGTTATGGCTTAGCTGAGATTCAAAGGACGTGCAGGTGTTACCAGCTGAAGGATGGGGGAAGCAAGTGTCTAGCAGAGGAGAGAACTACGTGGACGGAGGGAAAATGACACTTGAGCAGTGGAAGGACGGTGTGCCTGGAGGAGGGAGAGCCAGGGGAAGTGTGGGGGAGGCAGAGCTGACAGGTGGGGGGGTCCACCACAAAGACCTTGCAGCCTCCTTGGCACAAGGAAGCCAGAGCTGGTCTCCAGGCCGGCAAGGGCCAGGCGCAGAAGTCTGGGGGAGCCCAGGGTGGCTCTTATATCATCCAAATGTGAGAGGTGCTTAGGAGGCAAATGACAAGCTGTGGTGATGGATCAGATGGAAGCGTTAGGTGAAAAATTCACAAATAACTGTTAAGTTCCTGGGCTTAGGACGGTGGACCACTTACAAAGAGGGAGAGTGAGGACTGATACTCAGAGCTGTTTACACAAGTTCCCTTCAGATCTTACACGGCTTCATTTAGAGATATGGGGTAATGGAGAGGAGAAACCTCGTCCTTGCCTTGTCCTGTTCAGAGGGCAACAGCAATAAGAAAAGAAATTAAGAAAAATAATGTTGCAAAAATTTCTCACCAACCAGGCCAAAGCTTACATCAGCCAGTCATGTGGGTTTTAAGCTTGATTATTCAGTAAGAAATGGATTTGTCCTTGTGAGTGCTGTAAGATCTGGCACTTACACCTGAGATGTGAATGATTTTTTTTTTCTTTTAAAAGCAATGGAAGTTCTGGACAGCCAGGAGTTTAAATACAACCTCCAGACACCCAGCAAGGTGCCTGAAGCTCAAATCTTTTCACAGAGGCATCTCCTGGTTTCCTGAGGGTGGTGGTGAGGAGATGGAGGTGGGGCGGGGGGTGAGACACACAAAAACGTGTACCAAAACATAAGACACGAGGCCATAGAATAATGCAAGGGCCCTTAGGCATGGCTGCCTGGAACCACATCAGCCTTTATCCAGGGGCATATGGGCTCGGGGTACCACTAGGAGAGTGTGCAGGATTTGCACAGGGAACTCCAGCGAAGCTCAGCCTCTTTGCAAGGCTGGATGGGAGACAGCGAGGCCTGTAGATGTTAGCAGCTACTGAATAGAGAAGCCTGAAGTAAACTCAGGTAATCTGGCTTCAGGAGAGAAGACCTGGTGAAATGATGAGAATGAACAAAAGCTGGTGGGGTTGAGCTGCAGCAATTGTGGGGGCGAAGTGGGAGGGCACATCCAGGCACTCAGGGGCCAGGTAATTGGTTTTGGAAGTTTTCCTAAATTCAAGAGTAAAATCCAAGAGGAAATCCATTGTGGGAGTCTTAGGGAGTGAGATTTACACTTTCCCATGGCCTCTCTGGTTCCAGTGGGATAGCAGCCTGGAGCAGGAGACCAAGTGGGAGAATACTGTAGTGGCCCAGGTGCTCATGACAGTGGATTGCACCAACTAACTAACCAACTAGTTAAACTCCTCAGTGCCTTGCTCCCCTTCCCTTTTCTCCCCTCCTGCCTTCTACCCCCACTGCTTTCTCTGTCCCCTCTCTCAGCAGAAAGTGGAGGACATGGGGATGGGCATCCATGCTGCTCAGCTTGCCAGGCTGGACAGGCTATTGCTTTCCTTCATCTTCATCTCAAGGTGCCCCCCTATCCTGCTCCCCCTCTCAAGACCTTCTCTGTGCCTGCATGCTGAGAGGGAGCAGCTGCTGCTATCTAGAACAACTCCCAGCTGTTCTGCCGACTTTTCTCAAGTGTGGCTTAGTGTCAATGCCTCTAATTAGTTAAAATAGGAAGGGGGTGGTAAACAGAGGAGCAAGAGGCCTAATTTTAGCTGTAGCCAAAAGGACTTTCCCCTAAATACTCTGTGATCTCAAAATACTTAGCTAAGCGCATATGTACATGGCAGGGAGAGGATTTAAAGAGCTACAGAAATAAAATTCAAAGGCTGAATAGGACAGTCCCTGCCTCCCTGGACAACTGGATTGAAGAGGAAAGGAATGAAAATGTACTGATGCTTACTCTGTGCCAGGCACTGTGCCAGATGCTTTGTATGCAACAACTCAGCAATTCACTTCATCTTCATACCAACAAGATGTTGTAGGGACTAGTGTTGGCCCCATTTTACAGAAGAGGAAACTGAAGCTCGGTGAGGCTGACATTACTTTGTCCAAGATGACACAAGGGTCTCTCTGACTTCTCTCTGATGATGGGTCCTCAGACCTAGGACAGATGAAGCACTGTGCAGACAGCTTAAGCAGGGATTCAAGAAAGGGGATGAGAGCAAAAATCTAGAGGATTCTGGCTCTCAGAATGTTAAGAGGCATCACTGTAGGAGCTAGCAGGAATCACACAGTGCCTTGGATATTTTCAGTCCTGAAATCCCTCCTATGCTTCACAAGATATGCATTTGACCAGGCTGTCATTAACAATTTACAGATAGATAAATCATTTGGAAAATGCCCCCCACCCCTCACACTAGCAAAAAAGACCACTGCTTTCTACAATCAAAGAAGATGCCAAAGGATTCTGAACTGGCTATAGTGGAATCTGGGCTCCTTCAGAAAACAGGCCACCTGGTAGGACTCATCACGTCAACTTCCTTCATCTCAGTTCAAGCTTAAAAGGCCTCTTCACTAGGAAGCTCCCCAGTGAGGTTTTCCACGCACATCTGGAGACTTTCCACAATAGGCCTTTGAAGCAGCCTCAAGTATTCCGGGAAAGTCTGCCTCACTGGGCTGAGGTTTAAAGAGCAGAAGCCCACATTTATTTTTCTTTCCCGCCTTCTTTGACAAAACTCCCCCCAGTGGTTTATGGGCATTTGCAAAGCAGCCCTGATTTCAGCTCACTCCTTCCAGTGCTGAAATCTTAGAGAAAAAGACAATGAAAAAGCAAATCCAGAAGGTGTGCTGGCATCTGGATGGTCTGTGTGTGTGCTCAGCTCCTCCTCACACTCTGAGTCGAGCTTAGTTCATCCTCACAGCAGGGAAAAGATGGACTCAGGATTCAAACAGATTTGTTCAGTCACTCAGCAGTGGTGACATGTTGTGGAGTTGTTTAAACTGTTCTGAGGCTTAGTTTCCCAATCTGTGAAATGAGTAAATACTGGCCTGCCTTGTGTGGGGTACTAAACATTACGTGTGGCAAGTTAAGTAAATCATTTTGCACATTGTCTGACATGGACTTGAGCAGGTCTCTGCTGTCCCCTCTACTGGGACACTCTCCCTCCTATAGGCTAACAGGTACTTGTGCTTTACAGCTCAACTCAGGTGATGGTTTCCCTCTCTGGCAATGCTTTACTTTCCTCTTGCTTAGGCTAGTTGAGGTATGTGTCCTCAACACTTCACTAACTCTCTCTTCTTATCCATAGTTTATTGCTATTTCTGTTTTAAATGTACGTCCACCATGCCTGCCCACCACAGTAACAACTACAGACAGTGTCTTTCTTTTTCACTGTTGTATTTCCACACCACGCACAGTGCCTTGTATATCAATGTGCTCAATGGATATCAACAGATTAAACTATTTAACAAATATTTGTTAAGCACCTACTCTGAATCAGGTACTATTATTCTAGCAACAGAAGCTATAATCACAGATAAATCAGACATGGTCCCTGCTTTCATAAGTTTACATTTTCATAGGGTAAGTCAGGAAATACATTAAATAAATAGAGAGACTTGTGGTTATAGCTCCAACATGTAAAGAATTTAGAAGTCATTACTGTTATTCTTACAACAACACAAAAAAGCTACCAAACTGCAGATCATTGATTTTTCGTGGATCCATCAGAGAACTAAGGATACAGGGCAAACCATCACCCTGCAATCTGGAGAGAAAGGAGAATGCAGTTAGTCACAGCTGAGATCTTACATGGAGCAGAAGCCACTGGAACCATAAACTGGTAGGTACACTTCAATGGTAACTGGAAGTGTTGGGGGATGAGTGTGGGGTACTATGAGAATGAGAAACTTTTGAGGGCTGCAGTCTCAGTAGAGGGGGACCTAGGCTTTCAAGGGTTTTCTTCCGGGAACCCTACTAGGTTCTCATTGTAAAGATCCAAGAATTATCCCCTAATGGGCTCTGGCAGGGGAGGGAAAGAATAAATATTACAAAACATGCCAGAGTTCTCCATAATAAAGGCTTACTCTTAAGGGGAAAAGACTTTACCAAGGCCTCATCCCACCCAGGGGAAAGACATCTCTCCAACTCTACCTCCCTCTAGTCTCCCTGTCTCACCTAAGGGAGTAGGGGAGGGTAAGAACATTTATGGAGGTCACAGCTCAGGGATATAGGCCCACTAACAGACTGAGATTTAATTAAAACATAACAGAATGCTTTCCCTTCCCCATTCTTTAAAACCACACCAACAGGACTCCAGTATAATAATAGCAAAATACTGCAAGATGTAGACTCTGTCTAAGGAGGAGTTCTCAGGGAACCCCAAAGACAACAGGGGAGATGAAAACAAGAACAATGGAAGAATTTGAATCTTCTGGCACCTACAACTACAGCAAACATTAAACACAGTCCACTTTCTAACATGAAATCTCACATAAAAACCTACTTATATCAGTTCTTATTTCCTGATACACCACATCCAGGTTTCAACAAATAATTAGAAGGCATGCTAAAAGGTAAGAAAAAACACAGTCCAAAGAGAGCAAGCAAGAATCAGAACCAGACTCAGATATAACACAAATTTTGGGATTATCAGAGAATTTAAAACAACTATGATTCATATGTTAAGAGTTCTAATGGAAAAAGTAAATGACATGCAAGAATAGATGGATAATGTAAGAAGAGAGATGGGAATTCTAAGAAAGAATCAAAAGGAAACGCTAAAAACAATGAAAAAACACTAGCAGAAATGAAGGTTGCCTTGGATAGACTCAACAGCATAGGGATAAGGCCAAGGAAAGAATCAGTGAACTTGAAGATAGAGCAATAAAAACTTCCCAAACCAAATGCAAAAAGAAAAAAGAATAGCAGGAAAAACCTAGAACATCCAAGAATAATTTCAAAAGGTAAAACAAATGCATAACTGGAATATCAGAAGGAGAACAACTAGAGAATGGAACAGAAGTAATAATTGGCCAAGAATTTTCCAAAATAAACGACAAATGCCAAATAACAGCTCCTGAAGTTCAGAGAACACCAAGCAGGATAAATATCAAAAAATCTAAACCTAGGCATATCATATTCAAACTGCAGAAAACCAATGACAAAGAGAAAAGTTTAAAAGAAGCCAAAGAGTGGTGAACCCCTCCCGCCACCTTACCTGTAGAGGAACAAGCATAGAAAGTACAGCAGACTTCTCAGAAAACCATGCAAACAAGAGGAGAGTGGAGTGGAATATTTAAAGTGTTGAAGGAAAAACTCCACTAGCCTAGAATTCTACATCCAGTGAAATTATCCTTCAAACATGAAGGAGAAATAAGGACATTCTCAGACAAATAAAAACTGAGAGGATTAGTTGAAAGCAGACCTACCCTACAAGAAATGTTAAAAGAAGATCTTCAGAAAGAAGGAAAATGATAAAGGTCAGAGACTTGGGTCTACATAAAGAAAGGAAAAGCATCAGAATAAATGAAGGTAAATAAAAATATGTTATTTTTCTTACTCTTAATTATTCCATAAGATAATTATTTGTTTATAGTAATAATGATAACAACGTATTGAGTAATTATAGTATATGGATAAGTGAAATGAATGACAAGCAATGTCAAAAGGGACAGGAGGAAGGAATTGAGAGTGCTCCCATATAAGTTCCCCACAGTACATGTGATTAGTATAGTGTTACCCAAAGGTAGACTTAGATTAAACATATTCAAGGGTATTTCAAAGAGCTGGCGGAAAGATTTGTAATACCTTTTCATTCTATTTTTCCACGAACTTTTTGAAGTATCCTCATATATTTTTATATATATGAGGATATATAAAAAAATTTTATAAAACTCTAAAGAAATTTTTTAAAAGAAGTATAATTGATATGCTAAGAGAAGAGATAAATTGGAATCACATGTAATGACTAATAAGAACCAGAGAAGGCAGAGGGGGAAAAAGATAAACAAAAAATAAGTGCAACAAATATAAAATAGCTGTAAACATGGTAGATATTAATCCAAGTATATCAATAACTGCTTTGAATTAAAAAAAAAAACAAGGCCTACAAAAAACTCACTTTTAAACATAAAGATTCAGATAGGTTAATAGTAAAGAGATGGAGAATGCTATACAATGCTGACAGTAATCAAAATAAAGCTGTAGTAGCTATATTAATTTCAGACAAAAAAGACATTGGGGATAAAGAAGGATATTACATAATGACAAAGGGAACATTACACAGTGACAAATCCTCCAAGAAGATAAAACAATCCTTAGTGTATATGCATCTAACAAGAGAATGTCAAAATACATGAGACAAATACTGATAGAACTATGAGGCGAAACAGACAAATCCACTATTACAGTTAGAGACTTCAACTCCCCTCTTTCAGATGAAAGGTCAAGCAGGCAAAAAATCAGTGAGGATATAGCTAACCTGAACAACACTATCAATCAATGTGATCCAATTGAGACACACACACACACACACACACACACACACACACACACACACACACACACACACACTACTCCCAACAGCAACTGCAGAATACAAATTCTTCCCAAGGTCACATGGTACATTCACCAAGCTTGACTTCATTCTGGGCAATAAGAGACACTTTAACAAATTTAAAATAAATCATACAAAGTATGTTTTCAGACCCCAAGAGAACTAAACTAGAAATAAATAACAAGATAGATGAAAAACCTCTCAGTATTTGGATTAACAACACAATTCTGAGTAACACCTGAGTAAAAAAGGAAGCCTCAAAAGAAGCTAAAAATATCTTGAACTAAAATTTGAGGAATGTAGCAAAAACAGTGCTTACAAAGAAATTTACAGTATTGAATGCATATATTAAAAAAGAACAATCTAAATTAATAATCTAAGTTTCTACCTTAAGCAACTAGAAAAAAAGTAGCAATGTAAGCCTAAAGCAAGCAGAAGAAATAATACAAATCAGAGCAGAAATCAATGGATTTGAACACAGGAAAACAATAGAGAAAATCAATAAAACCAAAGGCTGATTCTTTGAAAAGATCAACAATACTGACAAACATTTAGCCAGGCTAACCAAGATAGAAAAAGAAAAGACACAAATTACTAATACCAGAAATTAAAGAGGGGTCTTAACTAAATTAAGAAATTAAATTAAATTTAATGCAATTATTGATATACTACTGATCCCATGAATATTAATCAGATATAAAGAAATATGTAAAAAGAATTCAAGATTGTACTGGAAGTCCTAGCTAGTGCAACAAGACAAGAAAAAGAAAAGTCATAGGAATTGAAAAGGAAGAAATGAAACTGTCTATGTTCTCAGATGACATGACTCTCTATGCAGAAAATCACAAAAAATCAACAAGTAAACAAAACAAACAAAAAACCTGAAACTAGTAAGTAAGCATACTAAGGTTGCAGGACACAAGGTTAATATACAAAAGTCACTTTCTTTCCAGCAATTATCATCAATAAAAAAATTGAAATTTGAAATTAAAAAAATACCATTTATAATAGCATGCTGCAAAAAACAAAACAATGTGTAAATCTGACAAAAATGTACAGAATCTTTATGTGGAAAACTACAAAACTTTGATGAAAGAAATAAAAGATCTAAATAAATTGAAAGATATTCTATGCTCATGAATTGAAAAACTCAGTAATAATAAAATGACAAATTCTCCCAACTTGAACGCTCAGCAAGCTATTTTGTGAATATCAATATAATGATTCTAAAATTTATATGGAAAGGCAAAGTACCTAGATTAGTCAACACAAAACTACAGGGAAAAAAAAAAGTCAGGGGACTGACACTATTCGACTTCATGATTTACTGTAAAGTTACAATAATCAATTTTTGATAGTAAATATTCTTGATAGGATGTGATGAGAATGGCACTTTGCCTCTGTGGCGTTCCAAAACTCTAGTCTAATTATGAGAAAAACATCATACAAATCCCAACTGAAGGACAGTCTACAAAATATCTGACCAATATTCCTCAAAACCGTCAAGGTCATCAAAAGCCAGAGGAGCTTAAGGAGACATGATGACAAAATGTAATGCAGTATCCTAAGCAGGATCCAGGAAAGATAAAGGACATTAAGTAAAAACTAAGGAAATCAGAATAAAATATGCACCTTAATTAATGACATATAAATATTGGTTCATTAATTGTAACAAATGCACCATACTAATGTAAGATGTTCATAATAAAGAAAACCGGGTGTGGGTTTTATCTTCATAATTTTTCTGTAAATACAAAACTGTTCTAAAAAATAAAGTTTATTAAAATAATACTACGTATATGTACACCAATGTATATTATGTCAGGTGGGGATAAGAACTAGGGAGAAAACAAATCAAGTAGGGCAAGGGGGTGGAAAATGGTAGGAGTGAAGCAGACAGTCTGTACAGGGTGGCTAGGAATGGCATCCCTCTGATAAAGAGAGATCTGAGCAGAGATTTAAGGGAAAGAAGGAGTGAACGATGAAACCATCTAGGGGAAGAGGATTCCACATAGAGGGAACTGCAAGCATGAAAGCCTGAGGTGGGAGTGTGTTCAGTATGTGGAAAGAAAGCAAAGAAGCCAGACGACTTGAAGCAGCCTGGGTAAGGGGAGGAGGAGCAGGAGATGAAGTTAGAAAGGGAGTGGGCCCAGGTGGGCCTTGCAGGCCATGGTAGGGACTAGATGAATGAATGAACAAATGAGTGGAAACTCTTTATCCTGAAGTTTATTCTAGGTACTCCAGCCTTTTTTTTTAAAAAAAGAGTCATCTTTCATCATATGCCTCCCTCCCCTAAGCATGCACAAATATTCTACCACAACAATAACAGAATCTCTTAGCCTGCAATTGTTCCAACAAGACCCTCTAGTCTGGAGAAAGAAGTCGAAGGCAAGACATCTCCTTTCCAAAACAAAATTCAAGCCTGTCTAGACAGGCAAAGTGAAATGAAGGCTGGAGGCCAATTTTTCACCTAATTCAATATATTAAAAAAAACTTTACATATGCCTGAAATCTTTAGATAATGGAAAGAAAAGTGGATTTTCCTCTCTTTATTATTGAAGTAATTGATTCAAACTTTCATTTTCCACATGTAGGCACAACCCACAGGTCTGTAATTAGTTTCAAACCATCAAAGTAGACACAGAATAAAACCTCAACTAACTGAAGGACATTTCTTCCTGGACATACTTGCTTTCAATGGCTAATGGCATAAGACATGAATCCAGAAAAGCAAGCTCATGACTGGGACTTCTTTAAAAAACAAAACAGAATAACTTGCAAAGCATGCCTAGGGTGAGTCCAACATGAGCCCTTTGCCTGTCACCTTCTCCATCTCTTTCCAGTTCCATACAATGAGACGATGTCCCGAATGATGATGAAATCCCCATCCTCAGAGGAGAGCCCACCAGGCTCATCACTGCCACACTAACATAGGTACAGCAACTCTCACCTCTTACACAGATTTACACCAGTAAGAATGAAATCAAAACCACCATTGCTGTGACTCCCCTTTAACCAGAAGGCACATAAACCATGCACTCTACTGCATGAGTATGAAAGTAAAATGTGGATCTCTCAATAGTGGAGACTTGAACTTAAAATATCTTGGTTTAATTTATGGGTGGTAGAAGCCACATTCAGTCTCTGGTCATGTCTTTGGGGAGTTAACCTCTCTGAACCTCAGTTTCTTCATCTGTAAAATGATAATTATAATTTCTTCCTACTTGAAAGGTCCTTATCAAAATTAAATGAATTAAAACCTTTAAAAAGACTAGAGTGGCATCTGGCCTATAGTAAGTGATAACATGCATCGCTTCCTTTTATCAACATTATTAAGTGTCCCATATTTGCACCCAGCATGGATCTAGCAAATAGTAGCCTCTTGATAAATGTTTGTTGAATAAATAACTGAATGAAATATCTCCAGGAAGTCTTGGAAGATACTTTACATGATGATACTTAATATAATGCTAATAATAACTATCATTTATTGAGCACTTCCTGCTTGTCAGGTGCTGTGATACATGTTCACACACACCATTTCACTGAATTTTCACAACTACTTGATAAAGTAGACCTTCTTTTAGCTCCACGTGACAAATGAGGAACTGAGGTTGAAAAAGGTTAAGTAATTTTCCCAGGAGGACACAAGTGGCAAAACTGGATTTTGAACCCATATCCTTCTGATTCCAGAGGCCATGCTCTCAACCGCCTTTTAAATAAAAGGTGCTTTTGACTTCTTTTGTTAAGAAAGATTCAATAGTGTGAAGAGGCCAGCACTTTCTGTATTCTCTTCTAATCACTTTCTATATATTAATTCATTTAATCTTCGTAGAAACTCTATGAGATGGGGGTATTATTATCCCTTTTGTATAGATGGGGAGACCAAGGCACAGAGTGGTTAAGTAACACAGCTGTGATCACACAGCTAGTAAACAGAGACAATTATCCCCTCATCGGTTGGATTGGCAGCAGCCAGGACAGGAACAGGTGGGACCGGTAAAGCTGCCAGGACAGGTCCTTGAGAAGGAGGCTGAACAAGTTGTCCAGACCTGTCCTGAGGAGCCAGTACAAGTCTGATGGGGATGGCACTCACATGGGCTGGCAGTGGGGAGGGTCCCAGGTGCTGAGCGGGGGTGAACAAAAGAGGTACAAGTGCACCAAGGGCAAAAGTAATTGTCCAGAGGGGGAGCCTGTGGAGTGGCACTGGGTGCCAGTCCTACCAGAGCAGGGCAAAGGAGTGGCCAGGAGCCAGGAGGCCAGGGGTTGAGAATCTGGGGGGATGCAGTGAAAGGCTCAGACAGGCTCTGAACAACATCAGGCTGTGGCTTGGAGCTTTCTCAGTGGGACGTCCCTGGCCCCATGGTGTACAGGTGAATGTCAATGTGCAGGTGAAGGGGGGGATGGGATAACATTAACCCCACAATGCTCCTCTAGCTAAACTCTCCTTAGAGAAAGGGCAAGTGACAAGCTTACAAAGACACCATCATATCACCATCCCAGGAAGTGACAGAGGGCAAGTGGCTAATACACGGGCAGGCTGCCTGTATCACTACGGGAGTGAACAGCCCCATACACTTCTACCTAGAAGAAGTTGTGCTCAACAAATATTTGCTGAGAGCCACCCCCGCTGACTCCATGCCAGGCCCTGTGGGAACTATGGAACAGAGGTGGGAAATGGATTGGTTTCTCTCCCGGAGGAGGTCACAGTCTACACAGCAAGGCCTCTACCATTTCCAACCATGATCCTGGCCAATCTACTCCCTTCATTTTCCTACAGAATCAGAGGCACCTTATTTCAGTAATGATAATCTGTTAATAATAAACAGTTACAAGGGGCTTTGCAGTTGTAACATGCTTTCACACCAATGGGAGGCAGTGTGATCTGATGAAAAAGTGCGAGGGTCTGAATCAGGAAGACCCAATTCAAATGCCAGCATAGCAATCTACTTAGTCATCAGATCTTAGCCAAGTCCCTTATCTGCTTGGACCCCCAGTCCCATCATCTGTAAAACTGGGCTCATAATATCTACCCTGTTTTTCTCTGTGAGGCAGTGTGACAGCAATTAAGAGAATGGACTGAGGGGCCAAACTGCCTGGGTTCAAAGCTTAGCTTCTCTATTTACTAGCTGTGTGATCACAGCTGTGTTACTTAACCACTCTGTGCCTTGGTCTCCCCATCTATACAAAAGGGATAATAATACCCCCATCTCATAGGGTTTCTATGAAGATTAAGTGAATTAATATATAGAAAGTGATCAGAAGGGAACACAGAAAGTGCTGGCACACAGAAGTATTTAAATGTTACCTATTTTTCTTATTACTACCTCCCAAAGCTGATGGGAAGATACGATGAGATGTAGTATAACTCAATCAGCATATATAATTCTTCCTTTTTTCCTCCCTCTTCTCACAGTACCAGTAGCAGTGGAGCCAGGAATTGAACCTAAATCTCCATTCCCTGAATCCCATGTTCCTTAACTGTGGCTGTCTAAGTAGTAAGATCTAAGCAGTGCTGGTCATGGCCCTCTGACTCCAGATGTGTGTCCCTTCTCTTCCTGACATGTCCTTTTCAGCCATCCCAAACTCCAGGTGCTCATGCCAGGTTTGCCTCACAGCCACAGACCACACTTCTGGGTTCACACTACTTCCTCCTTCCTGTCTTTCCCAGCTCCTAGCCAGCCTGGCTTTGTTGGCAAAATAGTTCCTTCCATTATGGCATCCCCTGCTCAAAAGCATGTCATATCTCCCCATTGCCTGTGGTGGGTGCTATCAGACTGGTCCAGGCAGTATATATAGGGTCTCTAATTCATGGAACTCTCCATCTGAGCCCGTGAGCACTTGATAATGGACAAAAGTATCAGAACATGCAGCAACAATTTTACAAGCAGAACTTATGACTGATTATATTGTATGTGTACACTATGAAATTTCAACCTCAATTACATGTATCCACAGAAAAAAAGTAGCAACACAAAGCATTGTGAAATATTTCTAATCTTCCCATTAAAATTTGATTGCTACAGTCTAAGCCTCAATTTTCTCACCTGTAAAATAGGATAATACATCACAGAATGCTTGGGAGAGTTAAAGGAGAGGATTATGTAAAGTGTGTGGGTCAGCAATCCTGCATGGAATTTTCAATATTATTATTTTAAAACCCAGACACCTCTGTCTGGACTTCAAAGCTCTGTACAACCTGTCCCTGAATGAGTTACCTGTTCTGATTTTCCAGTCCCTAGAGTTCTGCTGGGCCTGTCCCTCTGAGAATTCCCACTTCCAATTCTATGTCTTCTCTTCATGGTTCCTTTTCCCACTCCCATTATGCCCAGATCTGAACCTCTTCTTTCTAAATTCTGCCCAACACTCAAGGCCCAGCTCACGTTGGATAAGGAAACTTTTGACGTTCTTCTCTCCCTTGTCCTCTCCAGTTCCCAGATGTCTGACTTCACACCCTCTTACAATCTGCACGAAATAATTTTACTTTGAAATGCTGCTGTTGTCTCAGTATTTTGGTTTTCTCTCTCCAATTAGACTGATATCCCTTCTCAAGCAGCCACTGGTATTTTTTTATTTTAATGATAGCCTGCAGCATAAAACAAATACTGAAAAAGCTCCTAGCAATGTTTCCTCTGAAGGTCCCCAAAGGGAGTGTAAAGATTCCTGGGAGCTCAGAGGTCAGGAGTAGTTTATCTTTTAAATGAAGATGATGGTACCAACCTCATTGAGTTGTTTGATGGCTTGAGATCATGGGTATAAAACTGCCCAGAAGTCTGCTGAAGGGAAGGAAAAGACAATTCCCAGGAATTGATAGGAACCTGGGAAGGGAGGCAGAAGAAAAAGGAGGGCCATGGGAAAATGCAGGGGATTGCTGATGACGTATTAAGCACCTCTACATGCCTGGCGCTGTGCTAGGCACTTTATGTGTAGGGTCTTGGTAAAGAGCACAAGTTCTGGAGTCAGGCTATGGGGTTCAAGTCCTAGTCCTGGCTGTTAACAGTGGTGTGGCCTCAGATAAGTTACTTAAAATGTCTTTGGCTTATTTTCTTCATCTTTAAATTGGGATAATTTAAATCAGGGGTTGGCAAACCTTTACTATAAAGAGCCAGAGCAAATATTTTAGGTTTTGCAGGCATGTGGTCCATGTCACAACTATTAACTTTGCAGCTGTAGCATAAAAGCACTGTAGAATACCTGTGACCAGATCGACCTGACCATGTCCCAATAAAACTTTATTTGCAAAAACAGGCAGAGGGCAAGATTTGGCTTGTGGGGATTAGTTTGCCAACCTCTAATACAGGATCTACTTCATAGGAACCATTAGAGGATTGAACAGTTGTAATATAGTTCATGCTCGGTAGAACAGTGCACTGCATTGTAATTACTCAACAACTGTTATCTGTTGTTATTATAATGAAGCCATGAAATAGGTGTTAGTATCCCTTTTACAGGGAAGAAAACTAAAGCTCAGAAATAACTGAATAACTTCTCCAAGACCTAACATCTAACAGTGGCAGAGCCAGACTCAGCATAGGATGGTCTGACTGCAAAGCCTATAGTTTTTCCACCGCAATTTTTGTCAACTTCCAAGTTCTTATTAGAACCAAGACCTTACTGCATTGACTCTTGAGGAACTGAGTGTCTTGGGATTTAACACTGGCAACAAACACATCAACTGGGACCCCATGTAAGAGTTGTTGGAAAGTGCACAACTTTGTTTCCTTAGAATCCTGATTCCAATCGGTGGGAACAGGTGTGGAATCCATGTGCACCAGCTCTCAGGGTGCTCGCACATTCTGTCTACCCTGGCCTCAGCATCAGTTTCCTATGACACCGATGGATCAGCTGCCTTTGCGGAGCCGTAGTTAACTGCTCAGATAGGGCAGGCTTCCCAAATCCCGCATTAGTTCTGCTTTGGAATGCCAGAACTTTTCTACCATGGAAAAATGCTTCATGCCCTGACTCTTAACAAACCCTGCAAGTTCAAGTGCATTTCTTGGGGGAACAAGAATCCCAAGCTGTTATGTGAGAAGGCAAAGAAAGAAAGGGCTTTTCTTGAAAGGGGGAAACAAAGGGCATCCAGAAATGTCACCAAAAGGCACTGCAAACTCTTAAGCTTGCTCCAAGTTGTTCTTTGTCTGAGGCCTTGAGAGTACGATTTATATAACTCTTTCCTTGGGTCAATGATAAGGTTTTTAAACCTGAGAATCTGAAGCCAGTATCAGCAAAGATTTTTTTCCATGTCAAATACGTGGAACAAAAAGAAAAAATAACCCATGCTAAATGACACAGACTTTGTATATTTCAAAACTGTCCTCCTACGTGACTTGTTTCTCTCTTCTCCTCCTCCTCCTCCTCTAGGAGCTTCCTCTTTCCCCTCTTCTTCCCTCACTTCCTCCAAATCTCTCTTTTCTCCTCTCACCCCAAGGTTGTCTAACGACCAGTCTATTCTAGGGAAGGGGTCTCTGGTTCTGGCATTGTGCATGTAAACTTAACAGTAATCAGTGGTAATGTTTTATGTTTAATTCCACATGTGCCAGAGTAAACCATGTAGGCTACAATCCCCAAAAGGCACATGTCTGTCTATTTCCAGTGTTCAGTGGACCACTGTGTTGATGTATTTTCCCTCATCAAAGCACAGAAACTGGTTTGGTCTTCAACTCGATGCTCCCACAGACAATACAATGGTGGAAGCCACTGGATGAGGAGCCACACCGATTCAACCATCACTAGGTTTTTGAAGCCCTGGATCTATGTGAGTCCTACAGGCTCCAGGCTGACACCCAATCCAGGCCTCTGGCAGGAAAGACAAACCTTCGATTGGCTGCCATGGGCTTCCAGCCCAGGGAAACAGCAGGCTCCACGGCGCTTGCTGCCTCAGGAGAGATGAAGAGGCCTTTAATTAGGGTGACCATAGTTTATTATCCCAATAAACTCACAATTTTAAAAAGAAAAGGGATGATACTATTAATAATGACACCAGGACATAAGATGTAGGCTGGGTCTGTCTTGGATGTACTGTCACCTTTCACTTCACTTCAGGGAGCTGCCAATGGTTGGGAGATTCAAAGAAATGACTGTCATCAGACCTGACTCTCTCAAGGATGGCAAGAAACTGGGAAGTTCTGCAGACTTTGAAATTGTGATGTCTCTATTCTGTGTTGCCTCTTCTTACAGACACCACCAGAAACTTTCAAAAAGCAAAGGCCTACCTAAAAAATACTGAAGTATGCAACAATTACTAATTTTATGCAAGATGGAAGCCTTTCTTATGCTGTTGACTGGGGAAGAGGCTCCATCCCCACAGGCAGAAAGGACCATCTGATTGGAAGGCCTAGCTCAGGAGTTCCCAAATTTTAGACCAACAAAATATCCAAACCTTTTGGAAACCTGCAAAGAATTGCCAGCTTTTTATTTTAGAAAAGGACTTTAAACACAACTGCTCAGCATTTATTCTCACCATTATTTAAGAAAAGGAGATTTTACCCACCCCCCAACCCCCCTCAAAATTAGTTATTGTGATCTCTGAAAAAGGGAAATCATTTAAATACTCTACATGTAGCTTAGTTAAAAACTCAATACACTGTCATTTTTTCATTTTCCATGGACTAGAGAGACTTTGTCAGAGGCCTGCAGTGAGGGCCCAGCTGCATGGGTGTGTCACGTATGTAGTTCACAGAGCCCCACGCCACAAAGGGCCCAGCTGCAGTTGCTGTCTAGCAATTCTTCATATATTTTATCTTTGAATCAGTGTTTTGTTAGTGAAGATTGATGGGACAATGGAGTGTGTCCTGGGTGGGCCCTGCCGCCGCCTCTCCAAGAGTGGATCTCGGCTGCCCACTCCCTGCATTCTGGTGCCTCACCTCATGTCCTCCACTGCTGACCTGCACTCAAGCGGTGGCAGGGTTCTGTGGGGGGGGGGGGTTGCCCCTGTCCTTTCCCCCTGTATGAGAGAGCACAGGTGTGGGCAGGGTCAGGCAAGATGGTGAGCCCTCTGTGCCCCAGGGTGGGATGAGGCAGTGACTCTCGCTGCCCCCACTGCCACCAAGTATCAGGTTGGCAATGTGGAAGGGTGTCCTCATGTAAGCATTGGAAGTCATCTGTCATCCATGGGTTTAGGCAGCAGGCCTGTGGGAAGGGGAGACTTCCGGGCTCCTGCCAGGGCCCTGCATTGGCATTTTGCACTGGGTCCTGCCAATGATGTAGCCAGCCCTGCCCACAGCAGCCCTCCAATGGCGCTTGAGTACTGGCCTCGCTGATAGGTCCTTGCCCCCCCCCCCCCCCCCCCCCCCCC
>NW_007733247.1:57688-109638 GCF_000696425.1 Galeopterus variegatus
CCCCCCCCCCCCCCCCACTCACTCCTCTCATTTGTAAATAGGTTCTTTGCAGGGACAGCGTTATTCCCTGATCTCCTTTCGGAAAGCAAATTTCCCCAGAGGCTAAGCACTGGCCTGTTAGGGGCCACTTCATTCTTGGCCTGGACTGGGTGGATAATTGTCATCCTTATCATATTTCACTTGTGGCACTTGACAGTATAGAAAGTGCTCTTCCACTCTGTGTTTGCACTTGTATACATTTACGGTAATCTCACTTTCTCTAGCTTGGTGAACCTGAAACCGCTTATACTTTGGATGTTCAGACAAATCTAGGCACAGGTCCCAGTTCTCATTTTCTGGCTGGGTAGCTTTGATTTACCTTTTAGACTTCTGATTCCTCATTTGTAAATAAAGATAATATTTATCTACCTCACATAATCTCATTTAAAGATTAAATGTGATTATATAATCAAAGGGTCCATCAATGTGTCAGGTGACCAATTAATATTCATCCTTCTCCTCTTCCTCACCTAAACCCTGGAGATGAGCATCCACGCTTGGGAGGCAATGCTTTATCCACGTAATAGGGGCTGAGCCTGGCATACCCCTCATGTAGGGTCCTCTCCATTCATCAAGAGGCAGCACTGCCGCAGAAGGAAAAAGCCCTGGATTAAGTAAGCAGTGGTAACTCTGAAATCGGAGAGTCAGCTTCTCTAGGAAGGAAAATCGAGCACACAGGGAAGGTGGAAAGCACTAATGACAAACACGACCTCGTTCCTGTTTCTAACACATTCCTGTCCTGGCCTTTACAGAAGCTAACAGACTTTGTCATTGCACTGGAAGGGTCACAAGGGCAGAATAAGACAGTTTTGGACTAAGAATAGGGAAGCCTCAGTCTCAGGTTTTCTCTATATAACCTTGGAAACATCATCTCCTACTCTGGAACCAAATATCCCCATCTATTAATGCATTAGATGACTTATTAGAGTCCCTTCCAGCTTTGATACATTTCTGTTTTTTTTTGATGGCTGGCCAGTATAGGGATCCGAACCCTTGACCTTGTTATTGTAACACCATGCTCTAACCAAGTGAGCTAAGCAGTCAGCCCGATACTTTTTTTTAACTAGAGCAAGTATAGCTGTAAAAATATATTGTGTCAAGATGGGACACACCTATTCAGATAGAATGGGTCCCTTCAAAGCAGTGGCTTTAGGAAGGCCTGCTTTTTAGCAAGTCCGGGGATGTTGATTCCTTGGGTGAGGCCATTTGTTGAGACCCCACGATGGCTGATCAACTGATGGGTCTCGTATCTCTGCGTATACCCAAGGCACCTCATTCAAATGGGCTGTGACCGGACGTCATGAACAGTAACAGATTTAGCCATTCTCATGCAGTGTTTCAACATTCATCTCCAAACAGAAAGAACACGGTGGGCCGCTGTGATGAGAATTGTGAGGAGTACTATTTACTGCTGGGTATTGGTTTACCCTTGGCCTCGTACACAGGGTACAGTTGAAAATGGCCTCAGCTGAAAACACTTTCTTGACTTACACGGCAAAATTTCCAAGTTTTAACATGCAGCCTGTCAGCACCAGGCCTGCTGTCCCTGCCACCGCCCCCGTGTTCACCCAGAGAAACATGGCCTGTCCTCCCGCCCCTCCACTTCAGCCTGGCCTCTGAGTCATTCCCACAGAGCCAGAACATATATTAACAGTGTATCATTAGGGATTTGGAGTTGGACAGACCTGGGCTCAAATTCCAGTTCTTCCACTTTTCAGTTGTGTGATCTTAGGCAAGGCACTTAATCTTGCTGATCCTTCGTTTCGCTGGGCGACATTAGAAATAATAATACCTACCCAACAAATCTGTTTTAAGAAGTAAAATGAAATACATTGCTGCAGGTAAATCCCCATGAAAATCCTGCATTGTGTTTCTCTCTCTGCCCCAATCATTTTGGTCCGATTCACAGAAACCTGGCTTCTGCTTCAGTTTCTTTTCCTTGGTTTTGATCCTCTTTCTTATTTTGTGCTCCAGACCCACCAGAGATATGGGTGACAGTTAATTTTATTAAGTACTTTCTATGAGCCCAATTTATTATCATTTCCTCTTCACAATGAGCCTAGAGGTAGGAATTAGGAACCACTGTCAATACAATTTTACAGATCAGGAAACTGAATGCTGGTGAGGTTAGGTCCAAGATCACAAGGCTGAGAGAGTGGAGGCTGAATTCTAGCCCACTGTGTCTGACTCCAGAGCTTTCTCTTAATCACCAGCTCCTTTGCTTTTGAGGACTGGGTACTCCCTACATGTTTATTACTGTCTTTTTCAATAATAATCATCAGAGTAGCCACCACTTATTGAATATCTATAATCATTACATACATTATCCCATTTGACTTTTCCAGCAATTCCTTGAAGTAGATATGTTCGTGCTCATTTTACAAACGAGAGAGCTGAGGTCTGAATAAGCATATTATCTAAAGTCAATTGGCTGTGAAAAGAAGCTGGGATTCAAATGCTGTATATGATTTCTTGGTGGCTCCTTGAATGCTGCACTATGTGCCAAGTCCGTTATAAATGGTAATCCTTGTAACGACTCTGTAAGGTAGGTAATATTAGTATCCTTATTTTGCAGATAGGGAAATGGAGGAAGAGAGAAATTAAGAAACTTGCTCCAGGCCTCACACATAGTGGCAGAGCTGGGTTTTGACCCAGGCAGTGTGGCTCAAGAGTCTGGGCTCTCAGCCTCTTAGCTCTGTGTTGCTTTAAGAAATGAGAATGCCAGGTGAGGTGAGAAGGGGCAATAATTCCAACAGAGGAGTTATCTCTGCATAGGCAGCAGGTTTAGTAAGTCCAGTAACTACAAGAGCTCTGGAAGAAAGAACTCTCCACCCACGTGGATGAGAGCAGTCCCCCAGAGCCCTGGCTTCTCTCCTCTGAAAAGGGTCGGCCACACTGGAGAGTTTTCCAGCATTGAGCAATGGTGTAGGTGTTTCGTTTCCTTTAGGCCTACTGAGATATATCATTAGGAAATTGCCTCAGACTCTTAAGCAAGCTGTGCTTCCACTATTTGTCTACAAAATCCTCAGAAGAGATGGAAGTCAACATTTTTAAATGAGCAGTTGCAGTGAAATGACCGGTTGTGTGTGGAGAGGGAGGCCTTTAACCAGTAAAGGCAAAAACACGTATTCAGTAGCTACCATGTGCTGAAACAAGTGAGATGTTAAACCTTGCAATGACCCTTTGGATTAGTGATTAGTCCCATTTTACAAAGAAGTAAACTAAGGCTCAGAGTAGCAAAGTAATGTCCCCAAGTAAAGTGGCCAGTAGAGGGGCCTGAATATAATCCAATGCCCACGTGACTTCAGGTTGCATGTCTTATCTAGCTCCCTGCTGCCTCTCATTTGCTGTGACTGATCCAGATGAACTTTTAGAATTTCTGCATAAGTAATAATGAAATTACCAAGAATGTAAACACAGAGACCATTTTGCCAGCCTAATGTGTTCTGGTATAAGTTTTGCCCCTTGGGTAAAACATTTTACCTCCTGGATCCTTAGTTTTACTCTTGGGCACATAAAGGTCTAAAACATTATCATTCTGAAAAACACAGCTTTAAGAGCAGCAATAATTTACAGGGAAAGTTTCTAAGAAATCTTGATATCATAAAGAAAGAGATTCACAGATGTGAGTATGTGAAGATTTAAAACTCCTGTATAAGACATCAAATGCAAAGGCAGATGACCAGGTGCATGTTATAAGAAAGTCTTCAATGAATATGACAGACAAGGGACTGACATACAGAGTAAATAAAGAACTCCTTTAAATCAATGAGGAAAAGACAACCCTAGAGGAAAATGAAGAAAGGATATTAATAGGCCATTAACAGAAAACAGAAATTTAAGTAGTCAGGGATATAAAGACAATGTTCATGCTTTCTAGTGACAGGGGAAAGGCAAAAGCAAAGGCAAAGAGCGATGAGCCGTCATATTCTGCTCAACGAATTGGCAATAATGCTAAACGATTGACAATATCCAGGGTTGGCAAAGTCACAGAGACACCGTCATCAGGAATCCAAGTTGGGACAGCCTTTTTGGAGGATACTTTGGCCACAGTTAACAATATTTTATTTATTTATTTAACAGGAGAAAAATAAGCAGAAGTTTATTAACGTATATATTTCATATATACACCAGAGACCCAGGGGTGAGTAGTTCTCCAAAATGTGGCTTTAAATTCCAGCTTATACAGCATCTTCAACAAACAAAATTTTAAATGCACAATCTTTCCACCAGAAATTCTACTTTGCTATATCTCTCCAAGAGAAATCCTTGTATGTATACAAAGAACCATACCAGTGATGATCCTCGCATCACTGTCTTTAATAGCTAAACACTAGAAACTTCCTAAATGTCTATCAACAGGACACTGGTTAAATAGTTTCTCATATATGCAGACTCTGGAATTGCTGTCAGTAGGTAATAGACGTGGGGCAGCTCTCTATACATTAACATACTCCAAAATATCTTGCAAATGAAAAAAACATCGAACAATCTCTACTACATAATCTTGTATGTATATGTGTGTGTGTGTGTATGCTTATGAATACATTAAAAAGGTTAGAAAGACATACAAAACATGTACTAGTAATTACCTCTGGGATCAGGAGAGGTTCGTGCCTTTCACCTTTTATTCTATATTTCTGTATTGTTCATGTTTTTACACTGTAAGTGTATTCCTGTCGTTTTTCAATTATCTAGGAAAAAAAAAACAAGTTGGCAACAGACACAGAGCCACTTGCCTTATGCTCTGGGTTATCTACTACTCCTCCAGGATTGAGAAATACTCTGACCCTGAGCTGGGGCTCCCTCCTCTGCTGATGGGAATGGTAAACAGCTCATCTGGAGGCTTCCTTTCCCGTATTCTCTCTCGTATTTCCATAGGTGCCACACATCTGAACATCTGCACAAATATACACATTCCTGTCTCCTGCACTTACTCAGAATAACTACTGCATAGGCCAGTTCATGGCCCAAGAACTTTCCAATCATGGACCAAAGCAATTCTTGTCATTTTGATAAAACATGTACACAATTGCACTCCAATACAACAAAAATAACAAATTGTCAGACCCCATAAGCACAAGCCTTGATTTAAACCATGGGGTCCAATGTGCACATATTGGATATGAAGCTCTTTAAATAATGGCTCTGCTAGCCTAAAACATATCAGATGTTCCTTAGCCTCAGCTCGCTCAAGACATAAACTATGTGTTCGGGGGAAAGCAAAGTCAAATGACTCATGACAGAGTTTGTTTTTAGTATGAATTATTTTTTCTGGCTCCTTGCTTTTAAAGACGGATCCTCTTCAGATGGGCTGAAGCAAGGATTGCTGGGAGCTGGCCCCCACAAGGCTGTCCTTCCCACACTTCGAAAGCTGAAAGTGGAGGCCCTGGGAAGGAGAGTTTATTTCCCATTCTGATCACCGCCATCATGCAAGGCTGCTTCTTTTTCCTTTCAAAACCGTGCAATGGCAGCCTTGTGGTAGCTGAGTGACATGGTGGGAAAAGCACTGGATTTGGAGTCTAAGAGACTGGAGTTCCAATTCCAACCTTGCCCTTCACTAACTGGGTAATGCTCGGAATGTCATGATTTTTCTGGGCTACAGTCTCCTACAGGATGAAATAGGAAGAATGAGTATTGCACTGCATTGTGGTGGGAATTCGATGGGGTAATCTAGGCAAGCTGCCTGCCACCCAGAAGACACACAGTAAATGGCACTGGATTAAACTCATCAGGACAGAGATGGTGTCCCATTTACCTCTGAACTCCTAGTGCTTGCCTGAGAACTGGGCAGAAAGTATATGAAAAAGGAAGGCAGCAATAGAGGAATGCAGGAATAATCACTAACAATAACTAACATTATTTGTATATATCATGTGCTAGGTACTGTTCTGACTGCTTTACATGGATTATCTCATTAATCCTTACAAATAAACCTCTAAGGTAGTCTATTAGTCCATTTCTGTGTTGCTATAACAGAATACCTGAGACCAGGTAATGTATAAAGAACAGAGGTTTATTTGCCTTGTGATTCTGGGATAGCAGCCTCTGGTGCAGGCCTCAGGCTGCTTCTACTCATGGTGGAAAGCGGCAGGTAGCCGGCAGGTACTAGCAGAGCACAAGGCAAAAGGAAGCGGGGGGTGGGGCGAGAGAGAGAGAGAGAGAGAGAGAGAGAGAGAGAGAGAGAGAGAGAGAGAGAGAGAGAGGGAGGGAGAGAGAGAAACTATCGGTGGAAACAAACATTATCCACATTTCACAGTTTATGAACTGGAGGCACAGAGAGGTTAAGAAACCTGACCAAGACCACACAGGTGGTTACTGGAGGAGCTGGGACCTGGATGTTTGTGGCATAGCTCTAGAGCCAGAGAGGGAGAGAGAAAATGAGCAGACTAGAGGCTCCCCGTGTGGTATCTAAGGAAAGGCTACATCTGGAATAGCCAACCTCATGGCCCCACAGGAAAACCAGTGGTGGATAACCAGAACCCTCCCAAGAGTGAGAGGCCCTCGCTTCTGGAGGAAGACTGCCATCGAGGGAGGACAAGGGAGCTGACCAGCTGGTGCCTCTGCACATTCAATACCTCCTTCTTCTCTGCAGGATTCCAGAGCTGGCAGGGACCTTAGTCATTGCCTGGCATAGCTCCACTGCACAGGTTGGAGGATGCTACTTGCTCAATGCCACATCACGAGTTAGTGGTACAGTAAAGACTAATACCCTGGTCCCTACTTCCCAAGCCAGCTCTGTGCTTCTGGCACGTAGGCCACACTAACAGCCTCTCTTCCATGCACAGCCTTGGCATTGTGACTTACTTTTTAATTCATTTATTTACTCCATAGTTCCCACCCAAGCAAGTTTCAGGAAAAATAGAAATATTGGCCACTGGGCTTTGGATATACCCACTTCCCTTGAGAAAGCCATCTCTAGAATAAGATGCATGTTTAGCCCGCTCTCCCAGTACATCACTGAATAATCTACTTGGCAAGCAACCTTTGATAATGATGTAGGTCTCCATCAGAGTCTGCCTACAGGGAGATGATAGGCAGAATTTGGAATAGTGATTTCTCAGGATGAATTAACAAAATGCCTTTTGGCTTTATACCTCCATCTCATGAACTGCCCCTGCAACATGTGTGAGGGGAAAAAATCATTCATTCTTTCATTCGCTCATTCATTCACATCTTCATCCAATACACAGTTGAGTTCACCTTTGAGTTCATGAATCTTCTGTTCCCAAGATTTAAAATTCTGCACAATCTCCTTCTCATCTTAGCCCCCCAACACACATACACACACACACACACACACACACACACACACACACACACACACACACATTTAACTTTGTTTACTTACACTTGTAAGTCCTGGCTCAACTGTCATTTTTCTATAACATTTTTTTCTGACTCCACAAGGCTGGGGACATAGCACACTGTATTACAGTAGTCTATTTTATGGTACCTCTCCTCTGCAATAGTGTGGGAGAAACTTGGGAGCAAGGACTGTATCTTTCATGTTCACAACTGTACCTGTGAACAGAGAGATAGGCCCAGCATGAGGGCTGGCACAAGGATGGCACTCCAAGAACACGTGCTGAATAAATGAATGAAAGAAAGAAAAATGACTGAAGAATAATCATGACATAAGCTCTGTTCTCAGTCAGCTTCCAGTCTAGTGGAGAGGCAAACACTGGAGAAAAGTCACCGTACCTGTGGGAAGTACCATCTCCAAGGTCCGTTCTGTGTTGTGGGCACTGAGAATGAATAACTGTGCTGGGACTCCATCTCTGCCTTATGCTCACCTTCATCTGACTTTATAGGCAGAAACGTGTGAGAGTATTGCTGTGTGAGGAAGATACACAGAGTATAGCCATTCTCGGGCCAATTTTCTTGCCTATGTCTCCCCCCACCCCAACACTCCCCAGTGGATGACACCTAAGGACACTGCCATTCCAAACCATTTCTTTGAATTCAGTGAAACCAGGGTCTGAGACAGAAAACAGAGTGTCAGGGAGCTGAGAAGGGGAAGAAAGAGAGGAGACCCACACCACAGAATTCCTCAACACACTCAAGCCTCCCTGGGCTTTTTTTGCTTTTCCTCAGACACGTTCAATTCATTCCCACCTCAGGGCCTTTGCAGTGGCTGTCCTCTCTGCCACTGGGGGCTCATCTCAAACATCCCTTCCTCAGAACGGTCTCTCCTGCCGCTCACATGGCCAGCCCTTCACACCCAGTCTGCCCAGTCCATCTCTGTTCCCTGACCTCCCTTTACTTTCACAACACTCTTGCCACCTGAAATCAATATCATTTGTTGTGATCTCTTGTTTCTTGAAATCTTCCAACTGGAACTTAAGCTCTGTGAGGGCAGGTGTTGCTATTGCAACAGATGTGGCTAGTGACACTTAGAAGGAGAGAGGTATCAGAGGATAAAGGAGATGCACAAGCTCCAAAGGAAGAGCCAGCTGAGAAGACCCTAACTCCCAAAGAGCTCAAGAAAGGACTAATAACATTAACTCACCGCACACCACCTGTGACAAGCTCACGCACTGGCTTGATGACGTTTCCCTTTTGGGATGCATAAGCATTCTGGGAGTATGTGTAAAATGCGGATAATAATAATTCCTATCCCGTGGTATTCTGAGGGTTAAATGAGTTAATTCATGTGGAGTGATTAGAACAGTGCTTGGCACATAAAATGCATCAATAAATGTTGCCTGTTGTCATCATCATCTACAGAAGGACATGACAGATAGGTAATACCTGTCCTTAAGAATTATATGCATTGCTATGCACCATTTTTACTTTTTAAGAAAATGAACCTTAGAATTTCTGCCATGTACAAAGTTAAATATGTGCTTCCTATTTTGAATTTAGTGTAGCATGAAAACAGTTTAATAAAAATTGTTTATCAGTGTTTATATAAAGAATTTTAATGTGTTTTTAATAGACAAACTTATGATGGTTTTAATCAAAGATTTAAAAATTTTAAGACCTATAAACATGGAGAATCATGTAAGAACTCTGAGAAACTGGAAGACACGATAATGGCACATTGATCGAGAGAACAAATAGGCTAAAAGTCCAAAGTACAACTTTGTAAAGACGAATATGGACAGAGAACACTAAATAAAGAAAAGAGAACAAACAGAGATATGAGAAGCAAAAAACTCTACACGACAGCAAGTGGAAGCACCACGTGCATATATAATCATTTCTCTGTGATCACGACAGGAAATGCTGTTCCAACAGCAAGAACAGTAAGTAAAGTGCTGCAAATAAGAACAGGAGGTCAGCACGTTAAATAAATGCAATGATGTTTTATTAATAACTTAAATCTGCTAGAACAGTGTATGTTACTCCAAGTTTGGCTAGTTTTTAATAAAAATAAATAAAAAATACTTTTTAGTAACCTCCCTTTTGTTTGTCTCTAGATCAGAAGCCTGGTGGACAGAACAGGCCATCTATCTCACCCAGGCTGCCACTTAACTTCTCTCTCCTGCAGCCCCAATGGCCCACAAAGACTTTGTGAGTCCATCTCAAAAGAGTAGGGGGATCGCTTTTGAAAAAGACACAGAAACCACTTCAGCAGGCCATGCAATGTTCCCTAGAGCCTCTAGGTGTCGCTATTGCAAAACTAACAGAAGCCTGAAAGGTCCAAAGAAAAACAACAACAGTACAAAGCACTAAAGGCAATAAGAGCGCAAAAGGCAAACACCATTCATTACAGAAGCTACAAACAATTTAGTATCTCTAAGACAATTACTAATTTCCTTTTAAATCAAGGGCTCATCCTAAGAAGAAGAGACATCTCATTTTTCAACCAGAAAATCTCTGTGTTGTTCTTTCCTTCTAAAACATTTACATTTAGGGGCTCAGCTGAAACCCACATGATGCTAAATGTTTGTGGTATAAATTGTTTTACGATAAAGACTGGCTTGATAGCACAAAAGAACTAGCTATCAGAGTAAAAATGTAGCTATGTTAATTTGATATTCAACCAAAAGCTATAATCTTATTAAATATATTTAAACATGGTTTTCATTTAGAGCTGGCAGCTTGATTAATGGGGACGTATTAAATAATACCTGGCTGCTAAAAGTATATTTAGGAATCAGTGCCACATAAAACATACATGTACAATTCTCTGCTCTCGACTGTGAGCACACACATTAAAAATTAAGCACACATATTCAGTGTATGCTCAGCCCTTTTAAAAGGCTTTCTCTTTTAAACAGAAACATGCAATGGAAAATGAACTCAACTCTGGAGAAAGGTAATGGATTCATCCCTTTGGGGACAGCTGTCCTGTTTATCAAAAGAAAGGAGAGGGGAGGGTCAGAAGCAGGGAGAAAAATTCCCAATTGGTCAGCAAAGAGATGCCCAACTTCGGAGAGGAGCTGAAATCGATCCCTACACACAGGCTTCCTTCTATGCCACAGTTGAGAGGCCGAAGGGATGGTACCTTTTACCATGAGGCCATGGGGAGCTTGGAGGGGAACGGCAGTATCTCAGGATATGGGGGACTGTATTTGTGGCCAGATAAATGCAGGCAGATGTTGACTGATTACCAATGCATGAAAGAAACACTTTTGGGGGGCAAGGGGCATCTATGGTTTTCTGGGCATAATGCTAGGCACTGGTCAAGTGGTGGAGATTGGTGGGCAGGGACGGTTCTGAGTTGCCAGGGAGATGACGATTCAAAGAGCCAAATGCAATAATAAAGTTCTACTCAGTGTTTATGATGAAAAAATAATATAGTTGAAATGCCGAGCCTGCTCAATAAATTAACTTTCTCTCCTTTCGAATGTCATGAGGTTCCCTGATAATCCTCAGGTTGGAACAAGATATCTCAGAATTGCCAACATGTCATACAACATCACATTTCATTTCTGAACAATCCAGGGGAATAGGTGGTAATTATTATTATTTTTTAATTTGAGAAACTATGTTTAAATCCAGGGAAGTATAGAAAATATCTCATCACCCAGAAGAAAAAAAAAGAGCTTTTTTGATATTATTATTCTGTCCACTTACAGATAATAGAACTGAGGCTCAGAGAGGTTAATCATATTATCCAAGATCACACACACATTTAGTAAGTTACAAAGGTAGGACTGGAATCCAAGTCCGTCTTACTTGAAAATTCACTTTTTTTTTTTTAAATCTTAGACTTATGGCCTCCACAACTGTGAGAAAATAAATTTCTGTTGTTGAAGACACCCAATTTGTGGTACTTTATTATGGCAGCCCTAGCACACTGATTCAGTCTTTCTCTGAATTTTCTCTGTGTCTGTGGTTCTTGGTTTCTCTCTGTATCTCTCTTGGTATCAGTGTGTATTTTTTCTTTGACTCTGTATCTGTTTTTTCTCTCTCTGTCTTTGAAAATCCACTTTTTAAAACTCCAATCCTCACTGCTTCTTTGTGGCTGACTGAAAACTTGGGGCAGGAGCATAAAAGAATTTGCAGATGGAGTTGGGCACAGCATGCAATTCTACTTACCTCAGTGTCACCTACTTCCAAAAGACCAGAAGAAGAAGGTCTGAGTTCTCAGAAACTGCTTCCAGTTACAGCTATCATCCATAACTGGGCTTTAAAATTTTTTTTTTTTTTTTATTTTCCTCACTGGAAAGAAGTCACTGAAACGTGAAGCATGCCAAAGTCTTCACAGTGACGATGGTTATAATCAGTGGACCACAGAGAACAGGCTATGTTGCTTTAAGAATACAACCAGGGAGAAAGGAAATGCAGACACATGCTACAACACGGATGAACCTTGAGGACATTATGCTAAGGGAAATAAACCAGTCACAAAAAAGACAAATACTGTATGATTCCACCTAACCGCAGTACCTAGGGTAGTCAAATTCACAGAGCCAGGGGCTGGGGAAGGGGCAATGGGGAGTTGTTTAATGGGTATTGCATTTCTGTTTTGCAAGATGAAAACAGTTCTGGAGATGGATGGTGGTGATGGTTGCACAATGTGAATACACTTAATACCACCGAACTGTACATTTAAAAATGGTTAAGATGGTAAATTTCATGTTATGTGTATTTTACCACAATTAAAACAAATAAACAAAAGAACACAAGGAACACCTCTTCCAGTGGTCATTACAATGTTCTCTTGCCTGGGACACAACATAGTGTGACCTTAAACATCTTTATATTTTTTGAAATAAAAGTCCTCTTGAGTACTTCTTTGCTGCTTTTCTGGAAAGCAGGAAGTCTGGGGGAAACAAGAGTTTTTTTATTTTCTTAACATGCAAAATTTTATATCTGCATGTTTGACACAAATTCTCATCCTGGTCTGGCCAGCGAGGAGCTCCCCAGCCATGAACAAAGTACTTCCTCTCTGGGTCTCAGCTTCCTCATCTGTAAAAGGAGAGACTGGGTGGGATGACCTCTCAGTGCCCTTCCAGTTCTCAGATTCTGATTCCTGCTTTTTCAAATGCTAATACTGTCCACTCTCTCAGGTACACATTGTTTGTTACTGAAACTTACCAAACGTTTTTGTGAGCCACTAATCATTTCTGAAGTACTTGTACTCCCTGCACTTTTCCTGAGGGGTAGATGGAGGGAGAAAGGATGGGTGTGAAGCAGGTGGACAGGAAACAATCAAGGGAAGGGTACCTGGAAGGAGCACTGCACTGGGACTCTGACGCTAGGAGGGTTAGTCCTGGGCTCTGGCACTTGCTCACCACGTGAATCAGGAAGGAAGGAAGCCTTTACTGGGGCCATCTATGCAAGGGCTCTCTCATACATATTATCTCATTATTTCACAACTTTTAGCAATTCATGTACCATCTCCACAATTATTTCCATATCCATGTACTACCTGTAGAATGTATTAGTCACAAAATATTTTTCTAAATTCTGAACAAAAACCTTTTTTTTTAAATTGTCTTTTTCTAAGCAAAAATGTCCATGAAAACCCGTTTAATGTTAGTTATATTTTTTCTAACAAACACTAAAATAAATATTTAACTATTGGAAAAAGAGTGTCCACAGATGAGCTGAAATCATCCTGAGTGCCATTAGTGGGGTGTGCGTGTGTGCATTTTGGGAGATGCCATATTATTTTACTTGATCTCCATTTAAAAGCTGCTGGAGCCCATGGAGTTTAGTAACTGATCCAAGTCTGAACCAACAGACTTCAAAGCAATGTGCTGGTTCATATCCCTCTCCTCTTTAGAATGGGTATGTTCTGTTAAGTTGCATACACAGTACTTCCAAGATTTTAGAGTTCATGGATGGTAATCCTTCCAAAATGACTTTGGAGACTGACATAGGGTTAGAAGTTTTTATTTTGCCAAGTAAGAACTCAAAATAGAAAAGTATTCTCTGACAAGGTAATGTTAAAAAAAAATACACACACAGACTTTTCTACAAACAATTGGGAAGGAAACTTCTCATGGCAACATAAATCATTTAAGAATAAAAATATTAGCTTAAAGAAGAATTGATGACATTCTACTTACTTTGTCATGAACCAGCTACCATCCAGGCTCTGCACTGGTTGTCCATGGTATAATGGGCTCTGGAGTCAGACAGATCTGAGCTGAAGTCCTGACTTTGTAAAAAAATTACGTGGCTTTGGGAGAGCCACGTAAATAACCTGAACTTCACTTTCTCGTCTGGAAACTCAGAATACAACTCATTGACGTGAAGATTAAGTGCAATAAATTTGTAAAATGCCTAGCACAGTGCCTGCTCTGTATGTAGTAGGAGCTCATTAAGTGGTGGTGACCACTGAATAACTTTTACCACCTCTCATGGCACCTACCTGGGAAAGTTGCTATGATGATGCGATATGACTGTGCACGGGCAAGTGCGTTGTAAACTCCCATGTGTCACACAGCTGGAATTCTCCCTCTGCATCTCAGCTTAGAAGATGTTTCTTCTGGGAAACTTTTCTTGACCCTCCAGGTTGGGTAAGAAGCCCCAGCCCCTGGTACCATGGCACCCTGTGCTTTCCA
Source organism: Galeopterus variegatus (assembly GCF_000696425.1). Taxonomy (NCBI): domain Eukaryota; kingdom Metazoa; phylum Chordata; class Mammalia; order Dermoptera; family Cynocephalidae; genus Galeopterus; species Galeopterus variegatus. The sequence goes on from NW_007733247.1 coordinate 71,698, forward strand.
TCTTTTCACTTGTCACAGTATTGAAATTTCTGGGCAACTTGTTCCTCTCCCCAGTAGGCCCACAAGAGCTCTGAGAGGGAAGGGAATGTGTCATCTTATTTGTCATTGTTTTTCCACCATCCAGCACATAGTCACTGCTGAATACAGAACTGGCATTTTTAACTTGTTAAATGGACACATGAATTGATGGGAGGATTAGCAGGAGTTTTCAAACCTGTTTTCTGGTTAATGCCTGATGTTCTTGGCAGCATTTCCAACATTTGGTCCTCACAACTTAAGCAAAGTAAGATGCTCATGAAAAAGTAATTCTTTGTTCAAGTAAATTTGGGAGACAGTATAGTCGATATGCCTTCCCAGCTGGAGAGAGTCACAATGCATGTTTACATATTGAAGTCTTAATAGAAGTCTTGCTAAAAAGACATGTAGTTAACTTGAACATAGCATTTTCCAAACTAATTCTTTCCAAGAATACCTTTTAATACACCAAAGACCACTCTTTGTGAAATCCTGTCCTGTAGAGAACATGGTCCCTGAACAAATTTTTCTCATGGTTTCTACCAATCCTTTGTCCTGGTTCTCCTTTCCCACTTAAAACGATATAGCTGGTGACCAAGGGAGGCATACATACTGGGCTTCGAAGAAGGCAACGTGGACAATGGGACCGCTGAGAAAACTGAGAGACACATGAATAACCTGACGTATCAGAAAATGAACAAAAGCTTTTGACAATGATTAGGAATGTCCTCATTCGTACCACATGGAGCTTTCATAGTTCCCTGCACATATACCGTTTTGATTGCTCTTCCTCCTCCTTTTCCTTCTCTACCACCACCACCATCACCACCATCAGCACAGTTAATACTCATGGCACACTGCCTGTGCCAGGCACTGTTCTAAATGCTCTTCCTCTATGAACTTGTTTAAGCCCTCCAACAACCTTATGAGGGGGGTGCTGGTGTCAGCTCCATTTTACAGAAGGGGAAACTGAAGTGTAGAAAGATTAAGTAAGACCCGAGTTTTGGAAGATGGGTAGAGCATTTTAAAGAGTTACATGAAGCAATTTTATTGAGTGTTTAAGCGGCTGGTTCAGATGAAGCAGTCAGTGAACAGCCATGTCTGTCTGATTCCAGTGCAAGCTCTTTCTACCATATCAGGCTGTCTTTTGGTGTTAATAATATTTTATATTTGTGAGTTACTCGATAATTTACTAAGCATTTCTAGATCCTTCATTCTATTTAAACTTCCTGATAATGCTTACACAAATATTACTTATCCATTTTATAAATCTTGAAATTCAATCTCAGAAAGCTACTACTATGAGTAACAATAACAATAATAATGATAAAATTAATGATAACTACCTCCCACTTCTGATGAACTGACTTGCTTGGCAACAGAGCTCAGAAATGGCAGAGCTGGGGCTCAGATTCAAGCCTTCTAATGCCAAGTCCAGTTTGTCCCACCCTCGAGCAAAGGGTCTCTCTAACATGACCCCATCATGATTCTCCCAGCTGTGGTAGAAAGGAGAGGTTTACAGCACCAGCTTGGCATTCAGTTGGTGTGGCTTTTAATGTGACTCAACATCTGCCATTAATTAGACTTCCAGTTGCCATGGTGATGGTTTATTATTGCTACGCCGATAAGATGGCCAACTCAAGGATACTATCTTTCTCCTCTTCCCACCCACTCTCCAGCAAAGTATTTTTTTTTCTTTTTTTGTCCTCTCACTTAACATAGCGGACCTTTTGCCACATGATATGATGCAGTGTTTCTGAAACTGGGACCCCATTAGACCCCTGGTGATAATCTGAGGAGTTCATGAGAATTTCTTTTCCTTTTGCTCAGAATATCTATATCTATATCCATATCCATATCCATATCCATATCTGTATCTATATCTATACATATCTAGATGTTCTTCTGCAGATAAGGCCAGTTGCAGAAATAGCTTTACTGTGTAAATAGCTCTTTAACTTGCAGAGGCTCTACCAGACCAACTTTGGTTCAAATTTCATCTTTGACATTTATTAGCACTCTGATCATGAACAAATTAATTATCTTCTCTGGGCCTTATTTATTCATCTGGAATAAGAGCTAGGAGGCTTAACTGGCAGGGTCATCTTGAGAATTTAATATAATAAATTCGAAGATGCTAGCACAGAGCTTAGAATGTAGTGGGTACTCACCGAATGGGAGCAGTTGTGATAAATAAAATAACAGCAATGATTATTATTTACTAGGAGATGAGATGAGACAGAAATTTAGGGTTGAGAGTTAAGGTCATTTACTATTATTCATCCATCAATCATTCTAGTTTGTTCTTCCATTGAACCTGGTCTTTTCCTTTATGCACATAAACCAAAATATAGCACGTATTTATTTGTATTTATTTTCTTAACTGTCTCTTCTACTCAACTGTAGGTGTGATAAGGACTGGGATCATGGTTATTTTGCTTATCATTGTAGCTAGTGGGAATGTGTTGAATGAATGAACCAATATTTACCAAGCAGCTACTCTATGTCAGGCTGTATGTTAGGCACTAAAGATACCGAAATAAGCAAGATTCTTACTCTTGAGACATTTACATAAGGAGTCTGTGAAAATGACAAAAATAAAAGAAATGAGGCATTCATCCCTGAATCCAAAAGGACTTTTTACAAATCCAGGGACATAAATGGAATTAAATCTTCAGTAATCTTCTAGCACAAAGGACTGATGTGGGGGTGGGGGTGGTATGCATATTTCAAAGCTCTAAGGGCCAAGAAGGATTCAAACTGGTGGTGTTAAGCCCCCACAGTAATCAGAAATTCCCTTTGAAACATACAGTTAAAAAAAAAGGAAAGAACGGAAAAGAAAAGGAAGGCCTTTCAGAAGGCCAGCTCACTGACTCCTCCCAGAACAGCCTGATCCCCTCTGCTAGTGAAGCAAGAGGTCAGCTCCCCAGACGGAAAATCAATCTCCAAGAGTCGCTGGATAGAATTTCTAATTCACCAGTGCCATGACACGCAGTCTGTTTTCGGCCAAGGAGGATGAGGCCCAGAGGCTTCAGCTTCCCCAACCCACTGTATGTTATCAGGCCAAGCTGACACCCGCCCTGCCAGGAACACGCAGCATCTAACAGTCATGTGGGAAGAGATCCCATAGTGAGAGCCCGTCAACCTATCTTTCTACATGACTAGACTACTTTATTTAAAGTTTTTTGCTGTTGTATTAATTATCTTTTTTGTTATTTTAAAATATTTTGGATGATTTCCTTTGAAACAGTCTAATCCATTGCTTATATTACGCAGAGACCTCCAAGGGAAAGAGAGGGAGTGATGGGTGAGCAAGAGACGCAGTTCATCTTCTGTCTGTTTTACATATTGGCCTCCCAAAGGTTTCACTGCTTTACAATTTTTGAAAACCCAGACCTGATCCTTTCGGTTTAAAGATGAGGAAACTGAGGCCCAAAGAAGGCCTTGAACTTGCCCCAGAACTCACACTGAGTTACTTAGTAACTGAACAGACTCTAAAGATGGGAGAACTTGTGGAGAAATGGGAACGCTTGTACACTCTTGGTGGCAATATAAATTAGTATAGCCATTAAGGAAGACTGTATGGAGGTTCAAAAAAACTAAAAATAGAACTATCACATGATCCAGCAATTCCACTTCTGGGTACTTACCCAAAAGACTTAAAATCAGTATTTCAAAGAGATGTCTGCACTACCATGTTTATTGCAGCATTATTCACAATAGCCAAGAAATGGAATCAACCTGTGTCCATCAAAAGATGAATGGATAAAGAAAATGTGGTATATATACACAATGGAATACTATTCAGTCTTAGAAAAGGAACTTCTGTCATTTGTGACAACATGCATGAAATCGAAGAACATTGTGCTAAGTGAAATAATCCACGTACAGAAGGACAAATACCACATGTTCTCATTTATATGTGGAATCTAAAACAATTGAACTAATTGGAGCAGAGAATAGAAGGGTGAAGGCTGGGGCTGTTAGGGGAATGGGGAGATGAAAGTCAAAGGGTACAAAGTCTCAGTGAGACAGGAAGAATTTTTTTAAGTTCTATTACAGCACAGTGAATATAGTTAATAATAAACCATTGTACATTTCAGAATTGCTAAGAGGGTAAATTTCTAATGTTCTCACCACAAAAAATGTTAAGTGTTTAAGGTGATGAGTATGTTAACTAGCTTGACTTATTCTTCTACTGGTTCATTATCCTGTACATTTCTTTACGTAGTTTTCTGTATTTGTGATACTTAACAATAAAAATAAATAAAAACAAAATTACCAAAACAAAGAAAACTATGTTCTTTGCACTAGCTTTCTTACCAGCTTGAACTAATACTTTAAACTCCCTGGACTCCTTTTTCACTGTTCATCTATTAACTAGGTCCATGGAAAACAGCTTGGAAAAATTCTGCTTCACAATTATGTTAATATCAACTAATTGCTGATGTGATCTACAGGAGATGTTAGGTTAAGGAACTAACAGGTTATTGCAGAATTTCTCAGAGCCTTTAATATACTGACATATATTATGACCTCCCAATATGAGAAATATAGTAAGCAGAGTTTTCCAAATTTCCTTGACAAAGGTACCCATTTGATATCTCCTAAAACATTCCCCCATGGAACACCATTTTAGGAAATACTAGAAATGACCTCTGAGGCCACTTAATATGCTGACATTATCTGAACATGATCCCATGTTCAGGGACAATCCTGACGCTACCGAAGTGGGGGAAAAAAGCCACAAACCAAAGATGTTTAAAAATATTATAGTCTCTTAAAACTTAATAAGAAGACAACCCAGTAAAAGGTGGGCTTGGGGTGGGGGGAAAAAAACAGATGGGGGAGCTTACCTTGGACACTTACAGCAAGTGAGAATCTTAAGGATTCAGTTTAGAGCCAGTGCTAGTGTGAACAGGGAAAGTTGTTTCCACAGACACAGATCAGATTTTACCCATTAAGGAGTTTGAATCCAAATCTATCCACAGCAGCACTGTTGCTTTAAGTGGCTGGCTTTCTGTGTAACTAGCCCCAAGGGGCTGCCTTCTTAGCCACCTCCAGGGAGATTACAAAATACCTGTAAAATTTCACCTCCAGCTGGGTACAACACACATTTGTTGGCACCTACTACTGGCTAAGGATGAGTAAGACTTGGAACCCTACCTGGAAACTTGCACGTGAGTGGGGTAAGCAAATGCTGAATCATCTAAGGGCCGTGTTGGAGATGAACACAGGGGAAGGGCAGAGGAGAGGTGGGCCTCACCAAGGACTTTCCCAAAGCAACTAACAGAGATGAGTTTCAGTACTTCATAGTGAGCAGACTATAGAGTCGAAATGTCTGAGTTCATCTCTGAGCATCCTTTCTTACTAGCTATGTGACCTTGGGAAAGTACATATCCTCTTTGTAATTCAGCCTCCTGTCTGCAAAATGCAACCAATAACAGGACCACATGGGATTGCTGTAAGGATTAAGGGAGTTCATCAAAAAGTGCTTAAATAGTGGCTGGGGCTATCATTTTTAAGAGCCCCTTGAAGATAGGGGTCCTAGCTCTCCACCACACTACAATGTGCCGGAAACTTACTAAAGCCTGCTGGTTCTTAGTAGTTGAAGCACTTGCTTGAATCTCCATTTTAGGATTGTCTATAAATTTCTCCTCTGGCATCTGTAGTGGTTAGTCAGCTTACTGAGATGTAGACAACTGCTTCAATTCAATTATCCAAACCCGTCTGGTTTATCAAGATCCTTCTTCATCAGAGATGCTGACAGGTGAAATTGACACAGCCAACTTGGTAGGAATTTCACTTCTATCAACTCCATCCAAAGCACAGGCTCCCAGGCTGAGCTGTCAGCTGACAGGGAGGTGGAGGGGAGATGGCTAAAGGATGAGCTGGTGCAAGATGGGTTGCTTGCTTCCCACCTCTCAGTGTCTCAGAAGGTGCCATTGTCTCAGAAGGTGCCTTCTCCATCCTAAAATTCTCAATTGTGATATTTCATAACACCCTACACGAAAATGCACTCTAGTGAAATAGGATAGCTTTCTAGGGGCATTTAAAAAGTGTTCCCTTCTATTTTAGAAACTCTTCAAAACTGTTAGAGATTAAGTAACAAACTTTTGTTATTACTCACAGGCTGAATTAATTTACAAGCTATCTTAAGCATAAAGAAGTATTACCATGTAAGGAGCATTTAATGTTGTTGATTTTTTTTAAAAATGAGGCTATCAGCCTACAACATTAAGACCAAAAAAAAAAAAATAATAATAAAAATAGACAGTTAAATGATAAAGGGATGCTGGGCAAAGGATGCTCCAAGACTCCTGATCACATTTCTGACTGATTTGTTTGTAGTTAATAACCCCCACCCCCAGTCAGTGTGGTCCTTATGCATCCAGCTTTCTCTTTTGCTTCTCCTAAACCAGGATCCTTCACAGGAGTTAAGCTGATCTCCTGTCTGCGTCTGTTCCACTGTTCTCACCAGCAGCTCTGTCTAAAAAGCCCTCTTTCCTGCTGCTTCCCTGCCTGTCCTAAGTTCACATTTCCCCTCAAGCCCATTTCGAGCCCCACGTCTTACACAAAGCCACGCTTCTCTTTCCTGCTTGCAGCATTACCAGAGAAGAGACTGAGTAGTGGCATTCTTTGATTTCAGGTCACTTTGCTTGTATTTCTCTAATCCAACTGTCAGCTCCTTGAAGATGGGGAATCACTTTTCCTTTTTGTTTTATTTTTTTCAGTTTCTAAAACCACTTAGCCCTATACTACATACTCCACTTCTTGGATATCATTAGTAGAAAGAATATGTGCTTGGGGACTGAAAAATCTGCATTCAAATTCCAGCTTGAATATAAACACTCAGTGTAAACTTGGGTAAGTTCTTTTAATTTTCTGTATCTGTTTCTCATTTGTAAAAATAAAAATGATAAACTTTCTACATTAGCCTATTCTGAGAATTAGGTGAAAAAGATTGAATATTGTTTCTGTCAGGAAATTTCTACAAGGCCAGAGCAATATGAATTAATATGAATTAATATGCAGCTTTCGTACTATCTGTTCTGAAACAGGAAAAAAAGCTTAGAAAACTCTTGAGGAACAGATACATGTCTCTAATAAACAGACTCTGAGACATGTAGATCTACTTAATAGTGGTGTGACTTTGGGCAAATCACTTGCCCTTTCTGAGCCTCTGTTTCTTCATCTGGAGATGAGAATAATCACATACCTACTCCTGTGACTCAGCTAGAATAGTGAATGGTCCAGAGCTCCGGCTTAAGAAAAAGGACTTTCTACTCCTTTTGACTAGATCCTCCCTTGTACTGTGCCTGGCTATGACTTTAATTGAGTAGGCCCGAGTCTTACCCCTTCAGAGAGGTGGTAAGCTACCCGAGGCTGCTGGCCTCAGTGCCTCACTCAGAGTTAGTGCAAAGGCAGTATGCACTAAAGACACCTAAGTCAATTTCTTGTCTTTTGAGCTTTAGTCAATCAAGTGAACTGCTCTCCACGATAACCAGCCACCCTTCTCCAGTTGGCTGAACTAATTCAAATAGTAAGAGAGAAAGGAAAGTGAACTTATTGTAAGGACTGACTTCTCTTTTAATATTTAAAGCAACTGTATCAGTCAGTAACCCGTCAGGACAATTCAAACAACTTTAGGTCTTTCAACAGAAATAACTTAATATGACAAACCTAGGCGCCAAACAGGTGATGCTGAAGCCACCCAGGGATCAGCAACAGCAGAAAGGTGCTACCCCTCTTAGTAGTCAAGGGATGGTGGGAGGCGGTAGTGTGACCAGAGCCGGGAGCTGGGGAGGTCAGGCTGGAACCAAAGCCACAGAAGGGCTAAGTGGCCAGAACCAGGCCGTGAAAGAAAGAGGCTGGGGCTGGAACCACATGGAAGATGCAGCTGCTGCTGTAGTGAAAAGGAGAAATGATCTGACGTCTCCTGCTGCATGTCACTCTTGGACCAGTATCTCCCTCTGGCTACACCTTCCCAGAGGCTAGGAGCAAGAGAGCCTGGGAAATGCAATACACCGCAGAGCAGAGGAAGGGCTGAGTAAGCTCTCGGACAGTGAACAGGCAAAGGGTCAGCCCAGCCATCCTTCAATACACATGTAAAGCACTGATACAGTGTGTGATTTATAGTCAGTTAATAACAATGATAGTTATCATCATAAATATTATTATCATTTTGTATCCTTTCACTGGGAGGTTATTCATACCAGTAGCTGTGCTAAATACTTTATACATATTATCTGATTGAATTCACAACAATTGTATGGGGTATGCACTCTTAATAGTCTTATTTTTACAAAAGAGGAAACAGGCTTAGAAAGGAGAAGGGATTGGTACAGCTACAGAATTGGAACTCAGGATTTGAACCCCGATTTGTGTAATATTAGAATCTGCACTCCACTACAACCCTACTTATTGCTTATAACATGAATCACACTGCTAACAGTAAAAGAGAGGGTACTAGATACTCTGAACATAAAACTCCTCGTAATTACTAGGAGAATATTTTGAATATCTATATTTCTAGGGCTGAGAGCCTAGAACACTGTTAGCATTAAATTTGCCCTTAAAAAAGTAGAGTTTAAAAAAAATCAGAGTATAGCAGCCTATCTTTCAGTGAAAACATTTCATGGGGTAGCAATTGTCCAAACAGAAAAAAAAAATACATCACTTAACGCAGTTTTTAAAAGTCCACAACGTTCTCTTTTGAGGGCAACAGGGTATTTTTGCTAAGACGATGCCAAGTTCAGTGGCCTCTGTGGGCTTGTTGTTTACTGATATTTGATATGATTCAACATCTGCTGCCCTTCTCGATTGATGGGCGCTTCATTTTAGCACTTCTTTGATGCCAAGCTTGTAAAAGCTTTAGTACTGAGGTCCTCTAACACACTCCTAGGTCAGTGACGCAGCTTTATTTACAAAACTGGCCGAGGGAAGGAATATTCAAGGAAGAGAGGCAAAGGGACATGCTATCCATCTACCAAACTGAGTATTCTCAGTTCTACCCCTGGATCGAGCTGCCATCTCCAGAAAGTTATATACCCGGGCTATCCTTGACCTGGAGTCAAGTTTCAATGTCATGCTCTAGGCTCTTAACAAGGTGGTATATAATGAATTCTTCTGATTCTTCTATAAAAGTTCCATGGAAGGATTTCAGGTTAGTTTTTTGAGAAATGACAATTTTAGAACTTGGTACGAGGAAAAAGGTGGTCTCTTTGGAAGAACTGGTATACTTCCTTGACTCTGTGAATGCCATGTGACTTGACATATTTCCCAGTTTTGCCTCAGTCAAAGTACTCCCCTTAGTCCAGGTCAGAGACCCATAGGTTACATCTGCCTCGCAGATGTTTGGTTTGGTATTCACCCATCCAATGTTAATACAATCTGAGTTTCAATGTCCTTAGGCAGTACTTTAAGTAATAATAATAGTACTTTTCTCCAACCTGGTCCAGAATTATCATCTTGTCCTTTGCTGTTATCTTCCCATGTTTATATTGCCTGCTTGGCATGTGAAGGTGTTTGAGTTTGAGGATTCCCTAGTATAAGTGGTTGGTATATTTTCTTCTTTCTATATAGTTTCTGACTTGTAAGTTTTATTCCGATAGCCTGCTTAGTCATTTATTATAAGTTTCCTTAAATCCTGCTTATGGAAGCAGAGTATGAATGACAAACAAACAAACAGTTTTGCTCACTAAGCCAAACTGCCGAGATCGGCATAAGCAGCTGCATTCCCACTGCCTCTGAGGGTTAGTGATTCCTGGTGAGTCACTCTGGCCCGCTCCACCTGTCCACCTGTTAAAGAGCTGCCACTACTGTAGGCTCAGCCCTAACGTTCCTCAAGAAGGAAGAGAGAATTTCCTCACTACTGAGTGAGGGGCCTGGACATCTTCAGGTGGCATCTGTCCTATTTCTAGCATGAGACACGTAAATCTAGTGCTAGGTGCCCTCTAAAGCACCGGGCTGGGGGGAGGGAAGGCATACAGTGGGTGGGTCTGGAGTCAGACCACCTGACTTTAAACCCTCATTCTGCCACTAACCATCCACGTGACCTTACACAAGCTTATCAGTGTCTTGGTACCTCAGTTTCCTGTGGGATCACAATACCACCTACTTCAGAGGGTTGTTATGAGGATTAAATTAACACAGTGAATAATAATAGTACTTTTCTGTGTAACAGGAATTGTGCTAAAATGTGCTTTCGTAGAATATTTGCAGCAATTCAATGGGGTTGGTCAATATGGAACTGAGGCTCAGAGAAAGTAGGTAACTTGCCCAGTCAGGTTCATTCACAGAGCTAGCGAGCCAAGGAGATGCCACTACCCTGGGGTGTAGCAAGACAATTGAGAGGACTACTTACTCTTTTCTGCCCCATCTGATTTCCTATTATCCTGCCCACGATGGACTCAGCTCACTTACTCTCTCCACCCCACCCCCCATACTTGGCAGGCAGTTGCCAAAATACAAGATTGATGTTCTAGCAGTTATTACTTATATTGTCTGTGTTGAGCTGAAATGGAGATTTGCACAGGGCTCAGCCCCACGTTCCTCTCTCTGCTTTCAGACAAGGTACTCCACTGCAAAGATTAAGAACATAGGCCTGAGGTCCCACAGCCCCCTGATCCAGCACCATCACTAGCTAATCTCCCAAGGCCTAGTTCAAATGTTGCCTGCTCTGGAGGACTTTCCTAGCCCTCAAGATAGTGGAAGGCAGTCCTCCTTTTATACTCTGCTATCCCATTGTATAGTAATTGTAATTTAAATAAAGAATAGCCAACATTAAATAAAACCATTTTGCTTTATATGTACTAACATGTTTACTCCTTACAACATGAGTGATGAGACATATTTAAAATCTTATCTTTTATAGATGAGGGCTCTGAGGCACAGAGAAATTAAGTAACTCACCCAAGGTAAGTGGCAGAGCCAAGATTTGAACCCAAGCAAATGGTCTTTGCCCCTACACTTTAGCACTGACTCTTTCATAACTGTATCTGTCTCCCCAATTCCCACAACATGACTGGGAATTCCTTGGGCACTGAGACTATGTCTAATATCCTCTCTGTCTTGCTATCATCTAGGACTGTTCCTGTCACATGCAGGCTCCTCTTGATGAACCTTGGCTTAAAGAATGATACATGAATCCACATTGCCTGCATTGAATCGAGGCCCACATGCATGCCTTCTCCAGATCTGGTCCGCTGTCATCTGTCAGCCCAGCTATCGCAGCCACCCTATCTCCAGCAGTGGGGGAGAGTGGAAAACGCATCCTGGCATCACAGGAAGGACCTGAGTAAGAAGGTGCATTAATGGGGGCAAGAGCAAGCCAGCGGAGTGATTAATTTGGCCTCCCCTTCAGTATTACATTTACACAAGTTGATTATATAGCACTTAATTACTAATTTGCCCTACTCAAACTGAGAGTGCTTTTAATTTTTAATGAGATAAGGAAAGAAGATGCCTTTACTTCGTAAGGAGCAGCTATTTTATTTCCTTCTCTTGTTTTGCCCAGCCAATTAATAACGTTTCTAAGGAAATACATCCCTCTCATGAATTCTTTCTCTCCATTTTTTTCCCGACCTCCCAGGTTTCAAACGAGATGGAAACAGACAAGAGCCACTTAGAAACAAACTGACTTCACCTTGGATCTGGCTGGCTGGGCGAGGAAAGGTCTTATAAAGTGGAGTAACATGGGACCCATAATGGAGCTATCTGATTTTGGGGATCTGGGGTGTGTCTATTACCAGGAATCATGGCTTGGTTCTTACTAACAACATAGAACACAGTCATGGGTCACCAAACAAGGCAAGTCTCCTACAACACTGCTTTTTTCCCCTGGGTGTTAACGTCAGTTAATTTTAAGCACAGTCCTAGGGTGGCCTGGACACAATGAAGAGCATGGACTTTGGAGTCAAATCTAGATTTGACAGCTAGCTCTGCCACTGGCTAGCTGTTGGACCACAGGCAAATTACTTAAACATTCTAAGCCTGTTCCTATCTGTACATATGAGGTGAATAACCTAACTTGCAAAAATTAAATGTCACCTAAAGTACCTTAGCACAGTGCCCAGCTCAGAACAGGTACAGAAAAATATTACTTTTCTTCTCTTTAGCAGAAAATGATGTGGGAAAATGAAGGCAGGGATAAGGGAGTCCCTTTTGGGGGACTTCCAGCCAGCGTGTCATTATCTGCAGAGCTAGGAGCCCACTACAGTGCTACTTAAAGGGCCCGTTGTAATGATATAAGGAGCTCACCCCAAAATGTAAACCAACACACTGATTCCTTCATTGAGAACATCTTGCTATGAATAAAATGTCAGCTGAACTAAACAGTACACCTGGTGACATAACTGATTTACATTCTGATGCAAGTGCCTTATCTCATCCCAAATCTGAACAAACTGTTTACAGACTGGCCTCTGATCTGAGTGGCCCAGCCTCCCTGGCTATATTGCACATCCCCATGGGCTCCTGAAGACCCCTTCTTACCCTTCTCTGAGCTTAGAGATGTTGCCTGGTACAGACCACATCCTGAGCTACTTGCTGTCTGACTTTGAGTACAGCCAATGGAGACGCCAGCAGAGATGAGAGAGAAAAAAGAGAGTGGAGTTAATAATGCAGTTCTTTCCTTGCAGGGTCATTGGCAGTCTCCACACAGCCTTCTCCTCTGGGCTGCCAGTGTAAGTGCACTGTCCTCTCGCCTCTTCAAGCCCAGCTGTTACAAACCCCCGGGTGCCACATTCTCCCTTGTGATTGCCCTGCTCACATTTAGTAAAGAGTCCCTCTTTTAAATTCTCTAAAATTATCCTAATTTGAGGATGCCCTCTGTTGACCTGTGGGACACTGACTCACATAGGGACACTTTAATATACACCCAAATTCTTGTTGTCTATTTCTGATAAGTTTTTAAAATCATGGTAGCCACACTTGGCCACATACAGTCCATTTCCATTTGCAGCCGAGTTGAACAATCCTTAGTTTTGGAATCCTAGTTCCATCAATTTCCAGCCATTTGCTTTGGTAAGTCACTTAACCTCTCTAACCCTACTTCCTCATTTGTAAAATCATTATGATAATAGTATAGGAAATTTCCTTATACACAACTTTTGACATGGTACAAAATTTTTATAATGTTCAAATTTCTTTCAAATGTGTTATGATTAGAGACATGGACTCAAGTTTCTGAACCCATGGTACTTTCTTCTGGTTCACTGCAGAGTATCAAACACCTTCATTAAGCAAATGTAATAATGATTTGTGTGTTTTTTTGTTTGTTTGTTCACTTCCTGAACATTTGCCTAAATGCTGTAACCAAAACTCTTTCATAGACTTCAGTAAGACTCTGTACCTTCCATGCTTTAATCAAACTTTTTCCAGTAGTATGTGGTATGTACGTGTATGCTTGTGTGTGAAAGGGTGTGCATGTGTAGTCGTTCTGCAGGGTTATTTTCCCAATCACAGAATATTCCTGATTTAACTAAAGGCCTTGTCTTCCCTGATTTCTTATTTGATTGACTCCATACCTTAATTTACTGTGTTGAATATTAAGCTTATACAGCATGGATCTCATTGCTATTCACAAATTATCCTAATGTAAAGAATTAAAAAAAAAACCCAACCTAAATTTCCAGTTTATTCCAACAAGGAAATTTATAATAAAAAGCAAAGGCATAAATGATAATTAGAGTGAAGGATTAAGAATTTCTTTATATAGGATGATCTTACCTTCTTTTTTTTTTTTTTTAGATTTGTATAAAATGTTGTCTTGAACATAATCAAGTCAAAGAGTTAGGTAAACTTTATTTTAGAAATATGGTTCTGTAATCCTTCTAAGTTTCTAAGAACTCAGTAGATGTTTGGCCATTGTTTGCTTTTATAAATGTCGAATTCCTAAGTTTCTGGATAAAAATTGCAAGGATAAGGGAAATAATTGGGAAAAATATATTTTGTTAGCTTAACTATTTGTGTTAATAACAATAATATAAAAGTGTCTTTTAATTAAAGTTCTTAATTAGTTAAAGTGCTTTTTTATATCTACCGAAAGTTCTTTTTAATATCTACCTTTTTTATATCTATAAAAAGTAAAAGGTATATTATAATTAAAAACAAATAAATAAAGTAAAATAATACTGTGAGCATGATATGAAATCTTCTCCAGGCAAATGAATTAGAAAATTTCCAAGCCAAAGAGGGCACTCTTATTTTTGTTTCTATGTTTGACACTCAACCAAGCAGTGATGAAAAATGTGTGATGCTGACATTTTCTATAAACCATACAACCTTGTGAAGGGTGGCTGAGCTGCCATATTGATATCTATGTCCTTCCTAGCAATGGGTATGTATTTACTAGGACATGCTCTGATGGAATAAAAAAAGCACAGACTTTGTATCCAGCAGTGGTATACAGTTTCTCTGTGCCTCCAGTTTGTGCAAGGGGCATTATTAACACCCATTAGGGTGCTTCAGGGATTCTGTGGATGATGATGGATGGAAAGCAACAGGCCCTGTTCATGGATCATCCTGGAAGGAATGGGAGAGTCAAATGTCACGTATCTTATATTGAAATAATTTCTTAAAAAACAAATTCTAATTTTGAGCTAATGTTTTGACTTTTAGATCCATGGTACAATCCTGCAATCTGGAATGGAACCAGGAGATTTATAATTAATCAGAACCGGAATGTTTTTAATTTGGTTTTGGAGGGAGAAGAACTCTAAAAAGATAAGAATGGATTGTTAACTGGATGTAGCAATAAGTATAATACATGTTAGGGCCAACATCACATTTTTAATTTAATTCTTCTTTAAACTATTAATTACCATTCCAAAGTTTTCTGTTGACTTTCTGTGGGACATTGACATATGGGCCAGGATACTCAGAAAATTCAATCAGTAATCTGAATCTATTTAATTAGAAACCAGAATCTCATCTCTCCAGAAACACATGCTTAAGCAGCAAAGGGCAAAAGGCTACTAAAAAAAGTTGATAATATCAGGACCATATGTGAAATGAATAGGATTATAAGAGGCCTGGGGATGAAAACTAGATGGAACTAAAATCCACAGCAAGAGATTCCTTGTACACAAGAAATGTGAACCCTAAATTTTCATACATTACTGGTTGGAGTATAAATTATTACTATGTATGAAAATCCTAAAAGTTGGGCAAAGTTTCTGAGCAACCACTTATATACTTCCATTACTTATTTTATGGAAATGATTTAGGTTGTGTGCAAAAATTTAGCTACAGAGATGTTAGTTATGTGTTCTTTAAAACAATGGAGAAAACCTAAATATTCAAGACTGAGGGATTGGTGAAATAAGTCATGGTATATATTCCATTGGGTAGAAAATTATGCAGTCTACAAAAATGACAAATAAAGACCTTTACTATACATTTTTGGGTGGGGGAAAAAGGTTACAAAACATGCATTGTATGAACACATTTTTGTAATTTAAAAAAGGAATAAAATGATTTAAAAATATTCACAAAAAGACTAAAACAATAGAAACCAGAATATTAAATAGTTCATAAATAAATAACCTAAAATAAGTTATTCTAGGATAATACGATCAGTGTTTTATATTTTTCTTTCATCTTGATTGAATTTTCTTGTTTTTTTCCTCATGAACATGAATTATTGGTTATATTCCAGAAAAAGAAAAAAAAGCAGAGTAGATTGAATGTACCAAGAAATGCGATGGTTTCATACTTTTGAATATCCATTATATTTCAGTCTTTCCAAACCTCCTGAAATTGAAGACATGATAATCAGTTTTACTCTGCCAATTGCAAAACTGGTATTTATGGTGATAAAAAACCAAATAGAACTAAAAATCTCAGAACGTTGACTCTCACAAAATAAAACTGAATTAGAGACATATCGTGTACGAAACTCGCAGGCCCTGAAGCAGATAATAGGTGATGAACATAACAGGCTCTAAATGAAGTAAATTACATGAAAATGAACAGGAGAGGCTTCAGCTCAGCAGTATGCATGTTTGCAAGGACTGACCACTGCGGTCGGCATGGGTAGTTTATCTTGTGGGCACACATTACAGAAAGGGTGAGTAATCACGGCTTTCCACTGGCCACTTACACACACTGGTCTGGAAGATACAGGAGTCTGTCTGGAACGTGACAGGGAAAGCTGATGGTGGGAGTGCATGGAGTCAGTGGTTTGCAGGGTGGCAATGCTCACAGTGGGAGGAAGAAAGGGTTTTGATTAATTGGTTGAATGCAATGGCTTATTTTCTGCACACTGGTACTCCCCTAGGATGACTGCTGAATTCATTTTGAACTCTTGTCACTGCCTCCTTTAGCGGATTTTTGCTTCAGATGTTTCTTCCTCTGCTTTTTTTTGAAGAGGATAGGGGTGACGGTTCAAGATAAATAGCACTGTTGGAATTAAAGCTTGTTTTGTATAAATAGTTTTGGGAAAAACCTGCCCTTTCAGATAAGAAATTACAGAAAACTAATGACATCTACAGGGGGCCTGAACGAAGCAGAAAGTAAAAAGCCATTTTATATGTCTGCCTCTTGGCCATTTGATTGGTTTTCTCTCACAACAACTTGAAAATAGCTACCTGTTTTATCTCTCCTTGCATTTCTTAAAATCTCTCTACACTGTGTGCTTAGAAAATGTAAGCCTGTTGATATTTCATAAACTTATTTCTTCCAGTTTGTTGATTTTCCAGGACCTGGAGTCTACAGAAGAGTTATGGGATGCTGCCAATTTCTAACTGTAATTATTTGCTTTCCAGGATATTCAGAATTAGAGAGGATCATTTTGTAGCACACTGATGCTGGGGATGGGGGAGTGATCAGGTGGAAAGGTCACAGAGGTCAAGATGATATGGATTCCACACTCCTCTGAGTAAAAGAAGAGAGGTGGACCCCCTTCCTTGTGTGCACTCCCCCATACTCAACAGCCGAACTTTTACCATGAGAGCAGCATATCTGTGGTTTGATTCCATGTTATTGATTAAGCTACAGAAATAAAGATGACCACCACTTGTGCTCAGG
Source organism: Galeopterus variegatus (assembly GCF_000696425.1). Classification (NCBI taxonomy): domain Eukaryota; kingdom Metazoa; phylum Chordata; class Mammalia; order Dermoptera; family Cynocephalidae; genus Galeopterus; species Galeopterus variegatus. The sequence goes on from NW_007733247.1 coordinate 88,744, forward strand.
GATACTTATCCTCAGGAGATTATAATCGCTAGTGAAGACACAGTTTTGAAAACTATTGAAAAGAAAACACCTTTTCTGGAAAGGAACAACTCTTTAAGACATTATTAGTCATTCTATTCTTTAGTGTGGAAAGATGGCTATATCAGTGCCCTTTGTGAGATCCTAAAAGGGACTAGAAAGAAGACTTTGGATGTCTAAAGGAAGGGAGGGTAAGAAAGGGGAAGGGGAGAGAGGGAGAGAGAGACTAAAAGAATGAGAATATGAATGAATAAAAGAGCAGGATATGGAAGCTGGGAATTGTCAGCATATTTCAAAATTTGCGATAGCAATGGACCTTGTACTCAACCAATCTCTCCCATTATCATCACTCCACCAGAAAATTCCATCCAGTCTTTCTCTCTCCACCTCATAAAACTTCCCCAGTATTGAAATATATGGAAATTTGCAATATAAATAAAACCCACAGCTGTGAATCCATTCTGATCCACTGGTATCACCAAAGGAAGGTATAGGGCTTTACCTCTGTCTGAAATCATCCATTCATGAGCCTACAAAATTGGCAAACGCCGTCTTCCCTAAGTCTAAAGTCTGGGTCCTCTGGACTCTTCCTAACCTTTCTTTCATCTGAAAGAGGTGACTCTGGCTGGGTCTACCAAAGTCAGCCCATCTAGATAAGAAGTGAAATCTTCCATCCAACCACCAGATAAGTGGTCTATGAGAAGACAAAACATCTGGCCTGCTGGAATAATTGTGCTGCTGGCAGGGACTGCTCAGCTTTCTTAGCAGAAGGAATGGCAGGTACCCTGCAGACCAAGCTAGGAACTGTGAAGTTCAAAGAAAAGACTGTGTTGAAGTTTAGGTTAAAAATATGAATCATGGGGTAGAAATAATTCTGTTTGGTCTCATCTTGCCAGAATCTTGAGTTGGCCCCCAGGTCTGGGGCACACAGGTTGGCTCCTCTACTTTGAAGGGGTGAATGAAACCAAGTATACATGCATTTACATTTCCAAAGCAGTTCCAAACATAATCATTCTAATGATGTTGATTATACCTGGGAGGTCACTGGAGCTTTCAAAAGTTCTTCATCTCAACAGTTCCATATGACTGACGATTCTTATTTAAACATTTTTTTAAAAGAAACAAAACATACAAACAAAACAAGCACCTAGATAGAACAGATGACCCTATTTGAGGATATACAAGCAAGCAAAGAGCTCAAGACTACAGGGATTCCTTCAGGTAACTAACAGCAAATAAGGCCTCAGGCCTCTCTCAGCCAGGGGCTCCCTTTACTAGATTACAGTGTCTCCTGAAAACAATCAGGACAGGCACATGCTTCCTTGGGTTGAAAAGGAGACATGACCTTGTCTCCAAGATGCTGTCAGCCTTGCAGCTGCTACTCAAGTCACCAATTCCAATATGTGATCTACCATATCTTAGATTCTGTTCCGAAGATTAATAGCAAATCTCCTGTAGCGAAGATGTCAGAGTGGAGTTAAGCTCAGTTTCCTATTGGGAAGAATGTGAGTGGAATTCCCAAGGCGCTGAAAATCCTAGTTCTGACTAAGATATCAATGAGGTACCATAATGATGGAGCAGCCCCAGCTTGTCATGATATTCTCTATTTGGGCTGCAACTCTCTCCTGATTGGTGAATGATGGTACTTCTTTTCAGAAAATATACCTTTGAACATTTAAGAAGCCAAATACTTTTAAAGGAAAAAGAAAAAAAATCAAACAAATTAGGAAAAAATGAGAATCAGGACAGAATACAGATCCAGAGAATCCTTCATTTCAGTTCTGCTTCTGTCCTTACTAACTGTGTGGACTTGGGCAGATTACTTAAAATCTCTCTGAGCCTTGGTTTCCTCATATATTAACACAAGGATAAAAACATCTATCCTGCAGGCAGAGAGATTGTCAGGATTAAATGAAGTGTCTTAGGCTGCTTGAACTGCCATAACAAAATACCATAGATTGGGTACTTAAAGAACAGAAATTTATTTTGTCACAGTTCTGGAGGCTCAAAGTCTGAAACTGGCTTGCTAACATGGTTGGATTCTGGTGAGGGTCCTCTTTCAGCTTGTAGGCAGTCAGCTTCTGGCTGTGTCCTTGCATGGCACACAGACAGAAAGCAAGCTCTCTGGTGTCTCTTCATACAAAGGCACCAATCCCATCAGAACATCATGACCACGTCTAACTCTAATCACCCTCCAAAGCCCCAGCTCCAAATACCATCACATTGGGGGTTAGGGCATCAACACATGAATTTTTTGGGGAAATAAACATTCAGTCCATAACATGAGGTAACCTATGCAAGGCTTTGGTAAACATCCGTACCATTTTGTTTTAGCTAGTATAATTTGTCCCAGGAAGGGAGAGACATCTAGTCATAAAAACATCTTTGCAAGTTGATACATTAAAATAATAACTGAAAATACATCGACATTTTAACAATAAATCAGTATCTCCCTGTGACGTTTTTGAGAGAGGAGCAGAAAATCCAGAAAAAGTTGAGAATTCAACTATATCATTTTTGTTTGATCCACAAGTATTCAGGAGTCGATTCAATTCCTTGGGAGAGAGATTTCACAGTCAACTCCAGAGGCTTGTACGGTGTGGAGTGCACCACATTTCCCAAAATGCAGTTCTTTATAGAACATAGATTTCAGCATCAGACTTTTGTAGTGTCTGTTTCTAACAGTATACTTTTAAGTTTTGTAAGCTTTTCTGCATTTCTGTTGCCCAGTCTCTGTGGCCCATGAAGAGCTGTTGTAAGTATTAGGAAAATGTACAAAAAGCACTTAGCATAGTATGTGGCACATAAGAGGATCACAATAAATGGAGCTCTAATTACTGGGCTACTGGTGGTGGAAAACCTGCTTTTAGTCCTAACCTTGAGACCCTGGGCAAGTCAGTTCATCTCTCTGATTCTCAGCTGAACAAACATCTCCTGAACTGTGGTTGAGACTTGGAAGCCAGATTTCTTGGTTCTGGCCTAGACTAGCTATTTCAAAGTAGGACAAATTATTTAACTTCTTTATGTCTCAGGTTCCTTAATGATAAAATGGGGACAACTGAGCTATTTCAGAGACTTAATGGGCATGCCTGACCCATACAAAGAACTCCTAACGTGCTACTCATTATTATTAAAGATTTAAAAAATGGTGCGCAGAGCAGAGTGGTCAGTTCACAAGAGCTAGTAGGCAGTCAAACTAGGATTTGAGCTCAGGCAGCCTAACCCCAGAGCTTATGCTCCCAGCCTCTGCACCACACTCACTCTTTACCTTTTTGTATTATTTTAGCACTCAAAGCCTATCCACAAGCCCCACGATGTCTTTCGTAATTTGGTAGCAGGAAAAGCTTTGTCTCTCACCAGTAACTAGCATTTCCTCTTTTTGAAAATAAGAATTATGCAACTTATCATGTGTTCTTTTTTGTCTTGGCTGCCAGGAAGCTCAGAAACAAATTATGTGCTCAATCACAACCACCAAAATCATTTCCTTCTTCCTATTATCTTTGTTCCTTAATTTTCATTTTAATTCCTTTTTTAATAACATTTTCATTTTTGTGTCTTGTCGAAAGAGACCTCAAAGGTATTTGGAAAGTGGTAGGGATAAAATAAACAAATAAAAATGTGAAATCTACTTGAAAAACTGAAGTTTTGATCCTTACCTGTTTCATTTGCTCAAAGAAAAATGGTCAAGGGGAAATTTAAAAGTAATTTAAGAGCTATTTTAAAGAAGAAAAAAGAAAACTAACAGAAAAACAGAATGACCAACACTAACAGAGACCGAGCCAAATGAAAACTCCAATAAATATGTCTGAGGCTAGAAGCGTTTGTGCTTTCCCTGGCTGGAACCTATCATTTCTTAATTATATCCTGTGTGTGTTTTGCAAGATGTGAGCGGCTGTCAAGAGGAAGGACTGCCTCAGACAAGGGAGGAGCCACCGCCCACCCCTCAGTGCTCACATACCTGCACAGAAGTGAAATCCCCCGAGGCACAAGCACCCAGAATAGCAGCGCCCACAAGAACAGACTCCACCTCTTGCGACAGGACCACAGGCATGCCTGCGCAGAACAAGACCACACCTTGGTTAGGGAGCAGGGCTGGGGGCAGTGTGAGGAGCCAGCAAGCAGCCCCAGTGGCAAAAACACCTGACGTCAAGGCAGCAGCGAGTACCCCCTCCCTATCCCTCACTCCACTCTGCAATTCCCTGTTCCTTGGGATTACCTGGTTCTAAAGGATTTCACTGTTTGTGCCTGCTGGTGCAGTAACCAAGAGCGCCAAGGGAGCCAATACCATATATATCAACTCACAAGACCTTGGCGCCCAGGTTTTCCAGGCTTCTGCTAGCTGCTACCTGCCATTTGGTTCAAGTTCAGTTCAACGAACGTTTATTAAGTGCTTTGCTGGACCCAGGGAGTACTGAGATGAATCAGACTGTGGCCTGTTATTCAGGTCTCCACGGGGAGATGGATGAGAAAAAGATAAAGGCCACGTAGGAGGTTTGTTCTCCAACTAAGATGAACTATGAGAAGGCAAGCAGTAAGAGAAGGTGGGGTTCATCCCTCCAGGGTCTTCCCACCTCTCTGAGAGTGTGAGCCGAAGCCCTGGCAGTGGCTGATGAGCCCTCCCTCCGGGTCTGGCCCCACTTCCCCCACCTGATCCCCTCCTCTTCCCCCAGCCACACTGCCACGGCCTCCTTCCTATTTTTTGAATATGCTTCAGGAACCTTGCCTGTGCGGTTCCCTGTCTGGAACACTTCCTCCCAGATGCCCACATGGTAACTGCCTCCCCCTGCTTCAAGTCCCTGTGCAAACATCACCTTCCCACGGAGGCTTCTCCGACCATGGGATTTAAAATTACAACTTACCCTCAACACTTCTTATCCTCTCCCTTATTTCCTCCTCACCTTCCAGCATTGTGTTTTACCTACTTATCCTGTTTTGTGTCTGTCTCCCCTGCTAGAACTAAGTAAGCTCCAGGAGGGCAGGGACTTTGTTTTGTCCACTGCTGTATCCCTGGCAATGAGACCAGCACCTAGCACATGATAAGTCATTCAATGAGGAGAGAACAACTTGCCAGGGTAGTGGTCATCACAGTGCAGATGGGGCCTACACAGGGGCGAGGAGGGGCCCACCAGGCAGGCAGAAGCTCTCCACAGGCTTGAGGTTGAGAGTTTACGGAGGGTATAAGGTGAATAGAAACAATTTAGGATTCTTAGGATTATACTATGTATATTGACCTGCTAATCAGGAGATGGCAGCAACTCCACAGAGGTAAGCTCTGTGGCATAAAATCTTCCTCCTTCTACTTGAGACACAAGAGTTATTTTCCCAGAGAATGGATTTCTCTTCCTAGCTTGCCTTTGAAGACTTCTTCTACATCCCATCACCTCCTAACTCTTCTCCTTCCTCCAGGGCTGGGTTGGCTGCTCCAACCACCCTGGGGGTTGGAACAGAATTCCCACACACATCCCAGAGGACTTAGGAATACCAGCCCCCACACTTCAAGGCCAGGGTTTGAGACTTTGCCCACAAAAAAAAAAGTGGGGAGGGGGTTGGGGGAAAAGCTTGGACCTAGCTATGTTTCCTGGTTCTACTGTCTCCGTGTCCTTCAGCAAGTCACTTAAACTTGTTAACCCTGGTTTCCCATGTGTAAAATGGAGATGGTGACAGGACTTACTGCACAGGTGTGTTGTGAGGGCGGTGCTTAGAACATTTTTTTTTTTTTTTCCTTTTTTTGTCTTTTTTTTTTTTTTCGTGTCCGGCAATGGATCGCAACCCTCAGTGTCGCGCCCGTACCGGACTGGGACCGGCAACGGGATGGCAACCCTCGGTGTTGTGCCCGCACCTTGCTCAGCCAGTGAGCAGGAACCGGTCTGTATGTGGGATCCGAACCCTCGATGGGAGCGCCGCCATGCTCCCAAGTGGTGCACTGTAGCAGTGCGCCACCGGGCCGGCCCGGTGCTTAGAACATTTGCTGGCTTATGGTAAGCTCTATAAGCTCTGGAGAAATGGTGGCTGCTATTGTTTGAATAATACTGATAGTGAGTGACACTTGTCTACATGCACTTCACCTGGGCTGGGGACTGGAACAGTGGGGAAGGGACAAGGAACATTCCTATCAACCATCCAGAGGGCAAGAACAGATACCAGGCCACACTGAAGGGCTATGCTGGCCCAATCAGGAGAGGGCACTGCATGCCCTTGCAGGATCCCAGGTATGGTGTAGACGGGAGTATGGCTGACCATCGAGGCTTCCCCGTGGACCTGGGACTTTTTAGATGACAGCACCTCCAACCACCACTGACTTCCCAGCCCTTCGTTACCCTGCCAAAAGCTTCCCTAGTTCCAAATAGGGAGAAAATACGCACAGGCCCCTCCCTTTGGGAACCAGAGACCAGAATGAATGTGGCGAATCCCCCATCAACTCTCAAGTTGCAGCACAAAGTGTTGTGGAGCCAGACTGCCAGGATTTGAATTCTGGCTTCTTTGATAACTGTGTGATCCTAGGCAAGTTCCCTAATCTGTCTTTGCCTTGGTTTTCTCATCTGCAAAATGGGGTTAAAATTCCACCTGCCTCATCAGCTTGCTGTGAGAATTAAAAGAGCTATTATAAGTAAGGTACTTAAAATGGTGCGTGGTTTAGAGAGAGCACTAAATTAGCATTAGCTGTTATGATTCTTGAAGTTTATCTTACCACTGAAGCCTCTGCTCACTGCTGTTACCCTGGATGAATGGAACCAACCCACTGCTTCCATTTTGCTCCTCAGACAAATCCCACTTCTTCCCCCTTCCCCCACTTGCTCTGGGCCCTGGCAGACTGGCCTGTGTGGACCACATCCACAGACCCTTGCCCTTGACTAAGCTCCTGCCAGGCTGCCTTTTCACAGAGCCCCTCAGTCTCTGGCTGGGTGCCTTTCCATGCCCTCACCCCTGCAAGCCTAGAGGTAGGAACTCTGTTAGGAGCCCCAGGGTACTCCCTAGTTGCCTGGGTCTCCCTGCGCCCTGCACACACCTCTGTAAACAGACTCTTGATTCAACTTTTCTCCAGTGAACTCAATCTGAATGTGTACCTGTTCTCTGTCTGGACCTGACTGATATTGATCCCGCTGTCCTCTGGGTCAGAGGACACTCTACTCTCTACATTGCTAAGACACTGGTCCCTCTCACTCTACTCTCTTGGACATTGGTCCTAGGACCAAGAGCACTTTTTGTGTGTTTTATAATGAATCTCTTGTCATAATGCTCAGAGAATGCTTTTGAGTGAAGAAACGAATGAACAAATGATTAAAATGAAGAAGACAAGAAAAGGGAAACCCCTACTGAAACTGCCGGTACCAAAAAACAACGTTTAGAAGAAGGAACATTTAGTCCCAAGTCCGTGGGGGAAACCTACAATTATTTAGTACACACCAAGAATTTCTTGAAACCACAGTTAACTAAATGGCTGGGGTACAAGGAGGTTCTTCTTCCTCACACAGATGACATTTCCCAAGCTGGCAAAGTCCCACTCTCCCCTGCTTGCATGGAGTAGGCTGTTCCCAACATGGCAAAGATGTGCTTACAAAATATTAAACTGCTTTTTCTCTAACACGCCTCCTCCTTCTTGGTGTGGAGCTGCCTGGAGGGAAGAAGTAAACTAACATTTACTGATCACCTACTTTGAGCCAGGCACAGAGCTTGGTGCTCACAAACTCTGGGCATTTATTCCTTAGTGAGATCTACCGGACAGAGATGACATTTCTGGCCTCTAGAAGAGGGAACCAAGGCTCGGAGAAGTAAAGTAACTTGCCCAAAGTCACAGAGCTCATCTCCTGCTCTTTCCATTATCCCAAACATTCTCCAAAGAATCTTCCAAATTCCACTGTGTTTTTCACATGGATTGCTGAGAATTATGTACAAGTCTATGGTCCTCCCTAAGTCTTTCTTTGTAGGAAAACTAGAGTAACTACAACATTTAAAGTTATCACCAAAGATACCACCTAGACACCAGCTGCTTGTGTATGCCTTTTACAGGGACAAAAGCAAATGTGTTCTTTTCTCTGAGTGCTGGGTGAAGGAGAGGAAGAGGGCGCCTTGCCTGGAATGTGAACTATTTTATCTGATGCATTAATGAGTTTAGCAGAACCCAAAGCATTTAAAGGCAGATGCACTTTGCCATCACTTGTCAGTCACAGCCTTCCAAAGGCAGAGAAATTCCAGGCCAAAGAAAAGGTCCCTTTGTCTGGAACTGTAACTGGTCCATAGTTAGAGACAAAGGGTCATGTTTCAATCCGAATCCAAATAACGATTAACAGCCTTTTCATTCAACAGCCTGGAGGAGAACAGTTTTCAAAGAGAACTTTCTGTGAAGCCGCTGCACCCCTGCTTCTGAGTCAGCTCGAGAATGGAGGCCTGGAAGGTGACCCACTTTCACAAAGGCCAGAGCGGCAGTGCTGAGTCAGTGCCTGGGTCACTCCTCACTGCCCTGCTCTGGGGGGCCCTGCTGCCCATTCTCTCAGGCAATATGTTGCCAGAAGCTGACTTTCATCTTTCCTCCTACATCCAGGTAGAAAGACTTTTTGGCTATTAGAAGGCTGGAAACTGAAAAGTCACAGATCAAGTTATACGTCTGAACCTTATCTGAACTAGCCAGCTGATTTTTAGACAAAATGTTTTTCTCCTGGGAAAAATTATAAGGTAATCCGGCTCATTTCTATGTCTTTCCTCTCTCTGCTTCAGAATGGCCTACTTCCATAGGTTTTAGACACATTGGGAAAGAGAAGTCATCATCAAATTGTTACAAACTGGACAGACAAGTCGAGACCCCTGGGCCAGCAACAGAGGGGAAGGGACAGTGGGCCCAGACATGCCTGGTTACAATACTGGTCCTGCCCCTCACTGGCTGCTTGACTATGGAAAGTCAATTTAATTCACCTCCCTGATCTGCAGTTTGCTTGTCTGTAAGACGGGGGCACCAACTTCTACCTTTTTGTGGTACATGAGGATTAACTGTACATAGAGTGATTCATACCTACACATAGTAGGTGCTTGGTTAATGGCAGTAATTTCTATACTTCACATCCTGATAGATCTTCTCTTAAACTTTGTGCTTTTCCATAGTGTCCTCGGACTTGTGCCTTCGTCTACTTGTCTCTAAGATGGGGATAAGTGACTTATTTAGTTTTGTCTCACAAAGTACAGAAATCAACTATGTCCATCACATTAGATGAGGCTCTCATCTACAGGAATCTTCATGGTGTAGATAGGAAGTGGATACAACAAGACAGAGTGAGGTGCAGAGACTCTGACCCACCCAACTGTCACAGGTAGGGAATATAGGAGACAAGGAACACATGGGGCCATGATGAGTGGAGCCCAGGATAAGGTGGGCTCACATCAGGCTGGAGGTGGGGCTGGGGGCAGGTCCAATCCTCCCCCTTGCCCTGCCCTCGTGTCTAGCCACCCAGGGATGGGTCCTGGGAGGCAACTCCAGTCCCCAGGCAACAACGGGAAAAAAGTGCCAAGAGGGGTGAGGGCACCAGATCCAGGGATACAGAAGTCCAGGCCACCAGCAACACCAGCAAGACTCCTCCAATGGGGCCTCTTCCTTGGGGCCCAAAGGGCTCTCTCCCAAAGATCCGGTTCTGCCACTGTCTGCCCACATCACAAAGGCTCAGCCCACTACTCTGGATTCCCTCCATCTGTCTCATGACCCCTGATTCTGATGAGCTGAGAAGGAATCATAGGATCTCAGAGTTCAACACATGCTTGACTAAAGATCTACCTCTTGCCAATGGGAAAAAATTCAATTAGATAGGAGGAATAAGTTCTGATGTTCTATTGCACAGCAGGTGACAATGGTTAACAGTCAAGTTTTGTGTATTACATAATAGCTACAGGAGAGCTTTTGTATGTTTTTGCCACAAAAAAATGATAAATGTGTGAGGTGATTGATACTTTACCTACCCTAACCTGATTATTATACAATGTATATATGTATGAAAACATCGATTGTACCCCATACATATGTATAATTACAACAAGTCAATTAAAATTTAAAAAAAAGAAAAATGATCTGGCCCTTGCCGATCACTTTTTTTTTTTTTTTTTTTTTTTTTTTGTGACCAGTAAGGGGATCGCAACCCTAGGCCTGGTGTTGCCCACACCGCGCTCAGAGCGCACCTTGCCGATCACTTTTGATTCATCTCTCACCATCATTTAATAGCTGGATATACAGTAAACAGAAGTCACCTTCCCCAGCATGAATATAAAGACTTCGCAGTTATCTTAATCATTTGGTACACCACCTATGTTCTCCTGTTCTCACCCTGCCCAGAACATGGCCGTGCCCATTTTCTCCCAAGCTGAAAATGACCTTCTCTCCTCCTCCTCAGACTTACCAGTAACGTCAGCATGCATTTGCACAAAAAGGGGATTCTTGCTCAGGCCTCCACACAAGAAAAGAGTGCTGATAGAGTGCCCTGCTGCCTCCATAGCCTCTATAATGAAGCGGGTGCCAAGCTGAAAGGGAAAAGCAGAAGCATTAGTATGGTAGCAAAAGTAAACGGTAGGAAACATTTGCTAAGCGTTTACCCAGTGTTAGACACTGCACTAAGAGCTCAGCATATGGTATCTCAGAAAACTGAGACTCAGAGAGATTATGTTGCCTATGATCACACAGTCAATTAAACTGCAGAGCAGGAATTCCAACCTGGGCTTGCCTGACTCTCAAACCCTCTTAGTTACTACACCATTTGCTTCTGTCAGTAGTTATAGAATACTGACAAAAACAGGTGACCATGTTAACACAGTTCAAACAAGTATTTGATGAGTGTCTATTGTGGCCCGGGTGTTCTATTAGGTACTGGAAATGGAGTGATAGCAACCTGGCTCTGAGATGAAGAGTCAGCGGCACCTGGGTCAGTCTTCCTTCACTAAATGAGAACTAAAGACTTTTTCCTTAGAAGAGGCACCAAATAATCCAGCAGCAGAAACATAGAAAGAGGGCTCTAACTGCATAAAGAAGGTGAGATACAAATGTTCAGCCTGAAACTCAGTAGTGATTCTCTAATAATGAGGCTTCTGAGCCATAATGCATTCCTAGTCAGCCCTCAATGAATCGAGATGACGCAGAAATCACACACTCTGCCTGGCTCAGGGCTTCGCCGCAAATTCAAGCCAGCCCTTGTGTCTTCACAGCTTCCTAAAGTGCATCCTCCTCCTCCCCGACTCGCCACGTTTACTTAACTTGGCAAAAAAGGTTATTGGTTGAGAAGACGATGTCTTAGGGTCGTTGAGGTGGATTTTAACATACACTTCAGTGTTCACTAGGATATTCGAATCAGAATTTATTTTGACATTCAGAAAACTAGAAGTTCAGAAATCATAATTTACTTGTGGTAAAGATTCAAGACAAAAAAATGAACTGTGGTGTGGTCTTAAGGAGGCATCCATATGGTGATTTTGAGAAAGGGGCTACAAAGAGAAATGAGGAAGAGGATTTTTTGGTGGACAGAGAGACCTTAAAATGTGTAGAGCTTGAGCAATTCTGAGAGATGGCAAAGTCCTAGGTATGGACATGGGAGTGAATTGTCAAAGTAAAGGAAGGAAAAGGTCAAGGGAAATGAGATAGGCAAGGATCTGGGAGGTAAAAGCGTCTTTCAGATGGTGAAGCCACCAAGAAGGTGGGGTTTGGGTTGGAGAGATTACATGAGCCAGTATCACAGTTTCTAGTGACAGTGTAATCGGCAAGTTGGTACCCATGTGCACAGAGAAGGAAAAGAGGTAGTTTAGCTTGAGGGCCAGAATGATCAGAAGGTTGTCCAAGGTAAGGAATAGGGTTTGGGAAATCAGCAGGATGTTGCCCTGATCTCGGGCCTGGAGGGATGGGATGTAAAGTGAGTTAAGCCTCCTCTGCAAGGCTGTCTAGAGAGCTGTCTTCCCTGGGACTGGGGTACCTCTTGGGGGGAAAGTGGTCAGAGGGTGATCTCAAGACCACAGGACATGAAAACTCAATTGCTTTGGAGTTAATGATGAGGGACAGGGTAGTTCAGGAGCAAAATGCACAGCAGTTCCAGCTGAGAGGTCTCTAGGGTTTGTTGAAGCTATCTGTGAATCTGGTAAAAATATGGATTAGGTGAAACTTGGGTCTCCAAAGATAATCCACAGATGTAGTGTGTTTAAAAAAATTAAAACATGTTGTCCCATGTAAGGCCAGATCCTGCTTACTGACTATGGCTGATTACCCCCAGATGTTCTTTCTTACGTATTTTGGAGGGTCATGAACCCCCTTGAGAATATGAGAAAACCTACTGACCTGCCTACAAAAAAAAGTGACATACAGAACAGTATTATAAATAATTTCAGGAGGTCACCAGATGCCTTTAAGTCTACCATGGATCATTTGATGCCGGTGGATTCCAGGCAGCCTTAGTCTGCTCCAGGGGCATGAATCTGTAGTAGCTAAATGCATGAATTCTGAACTCAAAAAACCCAAGATGGCATTCAGGCATTACACTTATTTTTTTTATACCTAACCTAATATCTCATTTTTTTGAATAGGAATAATAATACCATATACATTCAGTTGAAAATTCTATGGATTGTCAGAAATGTTAACATGCAAAAAAATTAAAACTGCAGTCTTAGAACTAATGCAATGCAGCAATACCTACAAGTTTGTTGCTATAGGCAGCATATGAAAAACTCTAGAGAGTGTTCAGCACATGAAAGATGTTTACAAATGAGAGGTATTTTGGTTAATATCTACATGCTAGGTATTCTACTATGCACTTTAACGCCATCTCTAATCTTAAGACAAACTCAGAAGCTGCATATTATTATCTCAATTTAGGAGTTACAGAGTTTGCTTTAGGCAACACAATTGGTATGGGAGGGAGTACAGCTGCCTCCCAATTTATGTAGAAATGCCATGCAAAACCGATATTTCTGATATTTTAAAAACAGGGACCTGGAGCCACGTGATTAGCAGGTCTGAGAGGAGGGTAATACAAAGCACATTTCCTGGGAAAAGGAAAGGATCTGAACAAGGGGCATTCCCTTGACAGGGGCTGTGACAGCCTGTCTCTCCGCTGTGTGGCATTGTTGGCTGGAATTTTCCATTCAGGCTGGCATTTCATTACAGGGCATTCCCTTTTGGTGTCTCAGACTCCACTCTGGGTAATGCTCCACCCTACTGAAATGCCCTACCAAAGAGCTTTGTGCGAAAATGATTTTGTGCTCACCTTTCTGGAAAAATGTTTTCACAGAGAAATTTAAATTAAAATTAGGCTATTCCACTGGGAATGTACAGAACCAAATGCAAATCAAGAGACTTCAAATGCAAATAGTACTTTTTAAGGGTCCATTATGAAAAGAAAACTATAGATGAACAGGCTATGGATAAACTGGGTGGCTGACAGGTCTTTCAATTAAGCATGATCAAGAGAGAATTTTACATCTTGGAGGGTTTTGCATAGTCCCAAGTTAACTTCATTACAATCTTTCTTTAATTTCATTACATTCCTACAAAATACCAACTGCAGATATTACTATAGAGAGGAATTTGTTTAACTTATCAACGACAAATATTCAGGACTAATAAAAAACCAAAAAAATTTTCCAAGTTGAACATTATGGGAAAAAATATCATCAGAATGCTTCACTAAAAATGCACATTTTTGCCTAAAAGATCAGCACACTCAGATACTTTTGCAAAACAGACTGAACCCCTCACAATTCAACCAACTCCACAATAAAAGCCTTATCGAAAAATCTGCCTTCAAATGCCTTCCCTACGTGGTTTTAAAAAGGTCATTTAGGCAATGGACAGAATAAATATGATACCTTTTAATACATGTATGGCCCATTAAATACAAGATTGATTTTCCAAGTGTGTGGTACTAGGGAAAATGAAGGTGGCTTTTTTTCCCCACCTCTTCTGCACATATTAAATTTAACCTCATTTATACATTCCTGGCCTTCTGCTGTAGTGTTCTTAGCAGAAAAGGGACCTCTGTGAGACAATCCTAGGACAAATTAATGTTTTCTAATATGTGTTAAAAACTGTTCTTGGGAATGCCTGAAAGCTTATTTCATCCATGTAGCTTTCACAGAAAGAGCAAAGAAAAATGCAGCATGGTTAAGTGGAAAGAGCAGGAGCCTGGGAGTGAGGCGGACAGAGGCTCACAGTCAGACTACCATGCACTAACTGTCTGACCTAGCAAATGGTCTTCCCTCTGTCTGTAACATGAGGACAACCCCATCTACTTACAGAGTTGCCATCCTAAACTACAGGTAGGTAAGGCACTCTATCTGGTGCCTGGCACAGAGTCGATGTCTGATGAAAAGTAATGGTCCTTACCACCTGTGATGGTGCCCCCTGGCCCATCCTGTCTGGCTTTGTCCTTCATGTCCCCCTCTTAGCATGTGCTCAGAAGGGAGAGCATCACACAGCTCTGATTTTCCAGGATTATTCATTTCAATGCAAACGATTCATTTCACTGTAAGACTTTTAATACAATAACATGAACAAATCAGAAAATAAAAGTTCCTCAATACTTCATATATCTAGTTTTATTTTAAAAACCTGTGGGCTAAAATCCCAGCTTTGCCATGGACTAGGTATATGACTTGGAGCAAGTTAATTAACTGCATCAAGGCTTCAGTTTCTTTTTTTTTTTTTTCTCTTTTTGTCTTTTTTCGTGACCGGCAACGGATCGCAACCCTCAGTGTCGCGCCCGTACCGGACTGGGACTGGCAACGGGATCGCAACCCTCGGTGTTGCTCCCGCACCTCGCTCAGCCAGTGAGCGGCTGGTCTGTATGTGGGATCCGAACCCTTGGCGGGAGCGCCGCCGCGCTCCCAAGCGGCGCACTGTAGCAGTGCGCCACCGGGCCGGCCAAGGCTTCAGTTTCTAATCTGTGGAATGGGAATTATGATACCTACCTCACGGAGTTATATCAGATAGTGTGTGTCAAGTATTTAGCCCCATATCTGATGCATAATAAATACCTCCAATCTATTATTTATTACTATTATCATAATCATCATCATTAATATAAAACAGGATCACTAAATAACTGTTTTCACTACTCATGCTCATTTTTGTTCTTCATTTTCATCTTACTATTATGATAGACGTCAGAATTTTCTATTTTGACCAAGTTTCCATGCATAAAGCTATTTGATCTTACTGAATTGGTCAAGCTACTAAATGAATAAGAAAGTTGCTTCAGGATGATACAGTCAAACTTGTCTATAATCTAAAAGGACCGTTTAATTGAGTTGGCTGATTCTATACTCCTATTCACTTGCAATAAATACGTTATATTCTTTTAGTATTATTACTATTTGGGAAGTTCTGTTCTCTATTTGCATACATGTCACCTGGATGAATCCAAGCTTTACAACAGCACTTCTGTGGATGATATGAATAAATATGTATATAGTTCTTTTATTTAAAGTAACAAAAAAGTTATGAAAACAGTTTGTAGAAAAACAGAATAACTAGATATCATAATGTCTATATGGCATTAGCAAACAAAAACCATTGTTTAAATAGGAATGTTACTGGAAAATAGATATTGAATCAAAATTCAGTAAACTAATTTTTCCTTTCTGTTGGTTCCCATTCTCCTTTCAGAGGCAGAAAAGCCTCTCTGGATTAACTGTTATTTTGGGGTACCTACCTGTTCTGACACCCTAAAAGCCATGGCCCACTCCCCCAATATGCACTTTCTAACATATGCACACACCCAACCTTTTGTGTGTGATTTTAGGGTTTAGAACCCTCTTATAGCTTACCCACAGATCATCTCTAAATAAGAAAATTCTTTAGACAAAAATGTTTGAACTTCTAGGGTCTTTTCATTTTTGATTGATCTTTAGGCTAGGAGTTCCTAACATTTTAGATTTAAATTCTCCTCTCCCTTCCTAACCATCCAAACCTCTTATTTACACTTTCATTCCTACTAAGGAAGCTTACTATATAAAGGAACCCTACTATTTAAAGGAACCCTATATTAAATCCTTTTGCAAAGTGAACAATATCATGTGTTGTATAAATTTGGACATTCTTAACACCAACTTTTCTTAATGCAAGCATACATGGCATCTGCTTGCTTGCTTTTATTTAACTGAATTTAGAAGACAAATTATATAAATGACAAGTGTGATGTTCAAAGACTTTAGCTTCTTCCAGCTTTTGGTTATGTGAGGTTATTAGTAAAGTAGGTAAGGACCTTTATCAACATTTCCTTCCAGACAGACAAACATCTCTTTTTGGCAAGCTCTCTTTTAATTAAGAATCTCTGTCACAAAAGCATATGATGTATCTTGGGGAGCATGTGTCCCAGAGCATATTAATAGCCCTAAGTCTCTTTAAAAATGGCATGAAAGTGTCTTACAGCAATGGCTTGAACTGTGGCCAGGTAGAGAATGGCAAGATCATCAAGGTCCTGAGACAGTTTCAATCCAGTGACCTGTAGGCATGAAGAAAAGAAAAGAAGGAGAAGGTCAAAAGGAGCTGCCATGGATAGAGACAGTTCCCATGAAATACGTTCAGATGTGTTTTCTCACTGAAACAAGTTCATATGCAAATCCCCTTTTTGTGAGCTGAACGTGAAATGCTTACTAAATCATTTAATCTCCAGACCTGGGAAAAACTATCCCTTCCTCTTCAAAAGAAAATGCTTTGCCCTTAGATTAAACAAAAGCAAAACAAAATAAACACTATAGCATGAGTATATATTTGATATTTTTTCACACAGAATTAAATATCTTTCTTTTTCTTTTTTAAAAAAATGCTCTTTTCTTATAAATAGCTATTTTCCATGGCTTACAAGAAATCAACACGTAACAGTGACATTCAAATACAAGATGATCTTATTCTGCGTACTGCTACTCTCAGAATTAAGTGTAACAGTGCCCAAGGGGTATTCAGGGTAAAATAATATGTCTCTTATAAAAGTTGTACCTACTGGGGGATAATTTAGAATCTGTGGTTTGCAAGGGAATCCCATTAAAGTCAATCAGAACCATATGCTTATATGGAGTATATCAATCTCTGAGAGATTCTAGAACTGAACAGGATGCTGGCCTTGGATGCCAGCAGGGCTTGCTGACAGTCCCACCTTCACATCTCTCACTCATCAAAGTGTTCTCTCAGGACATTACTACAGGGCAATTGCTGCTGGCATCTTCAAGCCCAGCCTGAAGTTTGTGAGCATCAATACCATACTTCACTTTTGATTTCCACATTATAAAATTAATTCACATAACATGTATTTACTCAGATTCTACGGTATGTATGGTCCTGAGCTCAATCAGGTGTGGGCATGCAGTATTCATCAAAACAGAGGATCTGAGTGTTCTGCTTAGGTCGCTATCGTTCATCCTCTCCAGATTCAGCCCCAACAGGGATTGGCCTATTGCAGGGCACGGACACCTAAACCAGAAACCTGGGAGCCCTCTTCCCTGCCTTCTCCCTCCTTTTGCATAATTAATCACTCTCTCCAAGTTCTATACATTTGATCTCCCAAATCCTTTTTTAATCCATCTCCTTTTCTTCATCCTCACTGTCATTCATTTCCTTAATTCAGGCCACCATTATGTCCTTTCTGATTGCTGATAGAGCCTCCCTGAGCAAATCTCCCCATTTCTATTTGTGCTCCTACAATGGAGCCAATGATTGTTCTCAAATGCAAATCTGATCATGTTACTCCTTGTTAAACTTCTCCCTGTTGCCACAGGTCAGAGAAGAAATGGCTTCATTGTCTCATGAGCTTCTTGCTGGGCTCACCCCTGCTCTCTCCAGTGTCTGTCTGCTCCTGCCCTTCCTTACTGAGCAACCTACGCTCCAGGTATGCTGAATTACTCATTTACGTCTGTTGATGAGGGGATTCCTAAATTCAGTTTTTCTTGGCAACTAATTGGGCAACCAGATGTGAACTGTGGCTTTGATTTTAAAACACAGGAAAATGGAAAGTTTGAGTGAGAGACCAGAGAGGAACTCTGGGGATGCATCTTCCCAAACCAGTAACAGTGAAGAAACATCCTCATAAAGCTCCCTGGAGACCTAAACATACGGTAAGAATGCTGGAACTAGAGAGAAGGTAAACAACGCTGATGTTAGAGAACTTCATTTCACAGGTGAGAAAGTAATTTGCCTAAGGGAACACAGAGAATGGAAACCAGAACCTAGAGGTTCCGACAGACTTTTTCTTACCTCAGCATCGCCAATGCCTAGCACTACGCCTGGCACATAGTAGGCACTAAGTTCATATTTGTTGAATCTGCAAACTGGTGACAATTCAATGCTCCTTTTCTCCTTTTGGATGCCACTCTCTCTCCTTACATCCTATCCTTCTCTGTTGAATTACACAATTGTAGGTGGACAATATTTACTGCCTCAGCTCCTCACACATTCCCAGAGAGGAGGGGACACATGTACTCCATGTCCCAAGAGAAAAAGGCACTGGAAGAACACTTTTAGTCAACTCCTCCATGCTCCCAGCATCCCCCCGACCCCCTCCCCTCACCCTTCCTCATCAGAGGAATGGCATATATGAGATTGGGGTAAAAGGGTCCCTGTAGCTCATATGTAGCCTTTGAGTGAATTTGAGAGGTATCCCATCTGAGAGAATGAATCATAAAAAGATGCAGAGTGAACAGGATTTCAGCCCAGTCATAAGCCCCCTTGGCTGAACACCTTGTGTATGCAACCTGCACTATGGCCTGAAGTGGTCCTGGGTAAAGATCACTAGTCACACACAGTTTTTCTCTCTCTCCTGGCCTGGCCTGGCCTGGCCTGGCTTCAACAGCACCTCTACTATTGGTCTACCGGGGAAGCCGACTGGGCAATGGCTTAGGGCTCTCTTCCCAAGCCAGAGCAGGAGGCCGTCTTGCTCTGGCTTCCTCTCTCTGGGAATCGATGGGAAGTGAATCAGGACATGATCCTCTGTGGCTGATCCACAAGTGAGTCCTGGAGAGCATTTGTGGATAATTTGTGATGGGGGTGATGGAATTTGACTTTGTATATAAGATGCATTCCCATATCAACATTTATTAGGAACCCCAGGGCTTTTTCCATATTGATAAGGTAAATAACTGGTTCTGATATCCTTCTCAATTAGTAGGAACCCATAGAAGAGAAAGGGTGTGATATAGCTGGATATAACTTCTAAAACCCCCACCAGATATCTATTAGAACTTCCTAAAACAATGGTATTCAAGGAAATAAGATATCATGGACCCTTCTCTAAATTTCCAGTGACTCCAGAGCTCAGAAATCATAGAGGAAAAAAGGGAAGATAATTTTCTTTTTCAGAAACTGAAAAAGAAATCATCAATGTAATTGAGCACTAAATTTAACTTTTGAGCTTTCTAGCAGCTATGGCAAAAAGTGACATAGAATGAGTGAAGTAACTTTTTCTAACAAGTAAAACGTAGCTATCCTTGAATGGAGATAAATTTATTCCTGAGCAGAAATTCTAAAAGAGATTTATTACCTGGATATATAAAAAGTACTCAGTATCAAAATGGAAGAAGGAACACAGTTCTCCCATAGCCGTTTCCTATATTCCCTCACCACTAACCCCAGAGCCACGGTGCTGCAATGTGACTTGGTGAAAGACATTTCTCTCTGAAGTGCAAAGACACTATGGTCTAGGGTCCCTGCTTCCTTGACCTCTCAACTGATATGCAGATGAAGACACAGATAATCAATTAAGTCTACTTGATTCTCTCTCAAATACCAGAGACCTCAGCCCTGGTATTTTTTTGGCCCAAAGCCAAATGGCCAAGATGGAACTTTCTAAGGAATGCCTGCCATGTGGATTGCTTAGGAGGCTAAAGAGGCCCCTAAGGGATCTGTCCTGAAAGGGAGGTGGTGGGAGTGCCCTGGGAGTGTCAGGGATGTCTTGGGGGAGGTGCAGCTTTGTAATGTCTGAGAAGGCTGGGGAGGCCAGATGAGCCCATCCAGCTGAAAGCTGCAAGGTTCCATCCTAAGAGGAAGCGGGGAGGGAGCGTGAGTGGAAGAGTGTGTTCATAGATGTGCACGTGCCTATTTTGAACGCTTGGGCGAGACAGGCAAATGTGGGGGGAAGCCCCATGGGAGAGCTGCAGTAGTAAGCATATTTTATTTATTTTGGCTACTGTGTAATAAGGAGAACTGAAAGAGAAAGCACTTATAATTAATATTTAGAGATGTGTGAAAGCTGCATATAGTGGCCCAAAAGATGTGAATAACTGCAGTTTCAGCAACCTAGATTATGGATATAAAACACTTCTGTAAATACTGGGAATTTTGAGCTTAAAAGAGAAGTTTATGTAAATGGAAAAGATGAGCTTTGGAATGACACACCTGGATTTAAATCTTGAAATTCTTTCTAACTGACTGCATGACAGTGTGTGAATTTTGTAACCTCCCAAAACTTCAATTTTCATCAGCAAAATAGGAATAATAATAATACCTCAGTGTTTTTGTGAGAATTAAGTGAGAAATCATTTGCAAAGTACCCTACTTTATTCAGTAAGCTGTATTGAGTCTACAAGAGCTAGACACTCCGCTAGTTCTTATGGTGCTAACTATGTGCACATAGGTGGCACTCAAAATAAGTGTTCATTTTCTTTATCTCTTAAAAAATGTTCATTCTCGGGCCGGCCAGGTGGCGCACTGGATAGTGCGCCGCTTGGGAAGCGCGGCAGCGCTCCCGCCCGAGGGTTCGGATCCCACGTATAGACCGGTTCCCACTCACTGGCTGAGCAAGGCGCGGGAGCAACACCGAGGGTTGCAATCCCGTTGCCGGTCCGGCACGGGGGCAACACTGAGGATTGCGATCCATTGCCGGACACGGAAAAAGACAAAAGACAAAAAAAAAAAAAAAAAAAAAAAAAAAAAAAAAA